>NC_084952.1:19551852-19851852 GCF_949316205.1 Platichthys flesus
GTCAAACACCCTTATGTCCCCTATGCAGGTGCTAATTTATTTCTTGCAGAGAGAGAGCGATTTGAAGACCTAAGAACCTCTCCCTGTAAATTCCTCCTCCTAAGCATTTGTGATTTGGTTTTGGAACATCAAGCAGTAACAGAGGAGAGAGCACAGAGGTTGTTGATTATATGTTTTCCAGCTTGTGCAATGAAAGATTCAATCATAAGAATCTACCTGTTATTTATGAATCATCACATCTAAAATAAGTTCTTTGAAGGCCAGTATTGCTCAGTTGTCGTTGAATTATAACTGGTATAGAGTAAAAGCTGGTTAAAGATGAATCAAGTGTGATTAAAAATCAGTGACCATACAATAAACAATTTAATCGTATCAATTATTACGAAGGACAAACTCAGAAGGACGTTTGAATTCCCAAAGTGACCTGAAGCATTCTTTCATATACTCAAAATGAGTTCAAATCGAAGTGGGAATTTCAAGTGATTCAATCAATCCGACACTGTCACACCCCTGAAATGTGGATGTCACATCTATGAAGGGTAATTTCCTTCTGGTTTTCATCTAACATTACCATGCTGATAAAAAACCCAGAGCAGAGTGTCCCAGAGAGGGATGAGCTCATCGCTGACCGGGTTCATCACTCACAGCCGCTTTATCCTGACGTTCACCACTCATTTCAATACTCACCTGAACAAAAGCCTGACACACTGTCTCACTTAAGACTCACTAGAGAGGAAATAAAAGCAATCGCAAAAAACTCTGCAGGGTGTCGTCTCAGTTAGGGTGAGCGCTGACCATGCCTGCAGTTACTTTTATACTCGGAAGTGTACCTACAACTTGCGTTCAAATGATAACACTCCTCTTTTGATTGGTGGATCAGGAACGAAACAGTATTTGATTTGTTTGTGTCAGTCCAGCCCCTTGCATTTCGCCACTGAGGGAGCTTTCACTAACCAGTGACAGGTCGTCATTATTTTTATTTTTTTTTTATAATTTTTTTTTTTTGTCTGTGACATTGCGCCCCCCCTGGAGAGTGTCCGCGCCCTCCACTTTGAGAACCTCTGGTCTAAAGGAACTGGGAAATGTTGGAAATGAGCTTATTCCTTACTGCTGCAGAATATAAATGAGAGTTTCAACACTTAATCACTTAAGGTGCTGATAATCACACACTGATGACAACTGAGGACCTCAGGGAGGATTTAATTTCATTGAAAGAATAGTCCAAAATGTTGGAAAACACAATCTGTCCTTTTTAAGTTAACTTTTTGTGTGTATGAACAAATAAGAGAAAAGTTGTTACCTTTAGTGAGATTCAGATGTGTCTCTGGAAGCAATATAGCAAACAAAATTGTCGCACTAAACCTTTAAAGTTGACATAATCCTCAGCTGTGGAGAACTTCTGCATGTGTGACTGAGCTGACCACTTGAGGTTGTGTGGAAAGATTGATTAATAGATTTTCAGTAGGATTGGCTGTTGTTTATAATGGATGTATGGACCAATTGGCCATTCTCTCCTTCTCCCTCCGTTTGCCTTAACATCCTACTCATGTGCATGTGTTTTGCCAAGATTTCAAAAGATACTACAATCTGTGGAGACCTAAATTTCATTTTCACACCTCACTCCCTTTCTCCCACACATATTTTAAATGACCTCCCTGCTTTCTGAGAATTCACAGCTCAAATGCTGTTATTTTTTGTTTCTGCTCCGCCACAGTGAAATGATACAAAAAGTTAACTGGAGTGTGTAAAGAGTGACTCTTTATCTGTTTTACCAGGGATATCTGAAGTTTTATATGGGGTTTGGCAATGGCAGTATCTTTCCAAGACTTTTTTGTACAAACTTCTATTTGTGTTATTTGTGTATTCTTGCGATAGTTTCTTCTTTGGTTTGGTAGCATTTCTGGTTAATTTACTGTTGATTGTTTCTTATGTAATTACTGACGGTGAAGCACTTTGTAACTTGTGAAACATGGTATACAAACCAAGATTATTAATCTACAGTTGCCTCTTCCACAATGAAATCTCATCTCTTTTCCACATATGGTACATCGCTATTAGATTACAGGTCCCATGATTTCCTAATTGTCTTCTGCAAAATATCAAAAGCGAGAAGCAGGATGAGAACAACGAGCAGGCTGCTCAATGTCCCATAGAAAACACATTGCCCTGACTGGTTTAAAGAGAGTTAAGTGCTGAGTTCTTCTATATTAGAGACCTAAAGGATGGTGTAAGTCATCTCAAAACAACAGATTAGAAGCATAAATTGCAGCCATACTGGTCCTGTGGTGTCATCAAAGTGTCCGTAAACCCAGACATTCAAATTTGACTCGAAACAAGGTCATTTACACCAAGTTTTTTGCCTAAATGACCTCTGTCATCCTGCCCCATATTGAGCAAGGCCACACATCATTGGAAAGGTTTAAAAAAAGGTATTCCTTATTCAAGGACATTGTGTTTATCAAACAATTCTGAATACATTCATATTTATTGACAGTATTAATAGTAAGTGACTGTTTAGGTATTGCCCCCCTGGATCTGCCCCTGTTGCAGCTTTGAAGTCTCGATATACATGAAGTACATATTTGGATGTTCACCAGGAAGTGAACTATAATTCCCTTCCTGACTTAGTCCAAGGTGTCTGGTGCCACATTCAAGAGAATACCAAAATAATCTGCAAAAGATTTAAAACATATTTGACGACAGTGACATTCCAGTGTTACTCATTGTTAGCCAGAGGCCATGGAGAGAGAGAGAGAGAGCGTCTGGTGATGTTTAGATGATTTAGTTACGTGTGACGTGGAATTATACATCAACAGTGTGTGTCGACTAAATCTTACAAAACATGAGAAAGGGGTTTAAGGATGTGCTGCTTGTTCTGCTGTGAGTCTAAAAATCATACCTAAATCCTACTTACATAACTGCAAGCTGTTTGGAGGGGGCTTCACGGAGGTTGTACTTTCTCACTCCACTGTTTGTATTTTAATGTCTTTACCGCAGACTTTCACTTGTGTAGTTGTCTGACTATACTACTTTGTCTGTGTGACCTAGCTCCAAGTCTACTTGTTGTTGTTGAGGATGGTATTTCTACTTAGTAGTGACTGATATATCCAACCTATGAAAATCATTTTGAATCAGCATTAGCCTGTGGTGGTCATTCCGACTAGCCATTTACACCTTTTTTGCACATAACTCTACATGTATCATATCTAATCAGAAAAAGAGCTGTTACTTTGACAAACAGTTGAATGTACAGCTCATCTATCTCATTTACATTTTTTTTTATTATTTCTGTTGCTTTTTTTCATACCTCCACCAAGGCCCGATATTCCCCTTCAATTCAAAGCTGCACCAGGTTTCCCTAAATGTGCCAGTTTTTTTCAAGATCAAGATCTAGGATTTATTCCCCGAGAGATCAGTGAATATGTTGAAAAATGCACCACAATGTTAAAGACAGAAAAAAGCCTGATCCGGATTCTCTAAGGTCTTTGGTGACCCATACCACAGTTTCATAGAATTCCATTCAGTTGGCTAGTATGTTGTGTATGACCTGCAAGAGTTATGGGACACACACAGGGATACAGACCTACAGTGTCTTATATAAATGCATGAAGGAGTAGATGGAAGATGCAGCAGTGCTGTGGGGAGCTGAGGGCCTATACAACAGTAGACCCGCAGTTGATCAGGCGTGTCCTATCACTACAACACTGTGAGAATGTGTGTGTAAATGGTACTAGATGGTGCTGACTTGCCTCTTTGCCTTAGCTTCTCTGTTGCCTACACTTGTGTCAGTGATGCAGTGTGGTTGTTCTTGAGACACACACTTTCATACGTCTTTGCTTAGAGAGAGAGAGGGAGAGAGAGAGAGAGAGAGAGAGAGAGAGAGAGAGAGAGAGAGAGAGAGAGAGAGAGAGAGAGAGAGAGAGAGATAATCTGTGGACTCTGACCTGGTGCATCAGGTTTTGACCATAACATCTGAGCCCTCACAAACAGGTTTTCATCACCCACACACATTAATGCGAACATAAACACAGAAAGTTAAATGGATAGATCAATTTAATGTCTTTAGTTAATTTCTATAATGCACTCTTTGATTTCCTTTCTCTGCTTCCTTCCCCTGCCGCTCTCTATCTGTCTCTCGTTCTCAATCTGTGTCTCTGCCTCTCTTTCCCTATCTTTATCTCTCTCCAGCCTCTGCTCCTAAGCTGCGGCTGATGCGAGGCCAATCTCTGATGGAAGGGGACAAGCTGTACTTGAAGTGCGAGGCATCGGGGAATCCCAGCCCTTCCTTCCGCTGGTACAAAGATGGACACGAGCTTCAAAAAGGCAGAGACCTCAAAATAAAGACCAACAAGTGAGTCTATCGAATTGAATATACCTCTAATTATTCAGCCTCCACAATATCATGGACAAAAAAATTCAAAATGTTAAAATCCTGACAAAGAACTGCTTCTTCAAACAAATGAATATGCCTGTTGCAGTGGTTCCTGGTATGAAGCTCTGTGTTAGTGACATTGGGCATCTTCATATTCTGTACTCAAACTGTGGCCACTGTTAGAAAACATTACTTCTCCCTCCTATTTGCTCAACTTCAATAAATCTACAATGAGTACACAACTCCACATTAATGTGTCTCATGTGTCCACTGGATGTGAAACTTCCAACCTTATAAGGGGACAGTTTACAACTGCAACTCTATTTGTCAATAGATGAGTATGATATCTGGTCATGGGACGGTTTGATAAAACATTGGTTTGAAAAGTTATACATTGTTAAATTGCCATTACAATATCACCATATTGCATATTACAATTTCCTGCTTAAAAATCAAATTTCACTAGGTCATAGATACTTGCACTATGCTTAGTCAGAATTATTTCATCTGCATTTATTCTATATAGATTCAAAAAAGCTGTAAGAAATGTCCTATCTCAGAATGTATCGGAAAGCAACAAATCTAATCCTCTGCAGTTATTCCTTGGCCTATACCCCATCAACAAAATCGGTTCAGTATTTTTTGTGTAAGACAGACAAATAGCAAATAAAGCACAATATCCTTGGTAGCAGTAATAAAGCACAGATTTTTTATTACAGGTTATCTAAATACAACAACCACACACGTCAAATGTACGTAAATAAGGTCATTTTTGCTGTGACCACTCTTGTTCGTTGTGGCTGTGAAGCGATACCTTCCTGGAACAGCCACACTTTAAGCAATAAGGGCCAAAATCCTCAGTCCTCTTTCGGCAAAGAAAACACATTGTAAAGTTCAGTCAGAGCTAATATTAGCCAGTCTGAGTAAACCCCAGTCAAGTGGGTATTTTACGAAGATCTTTTTAGCATGAAATTCGTTTCATTTCCCTGGACACTGTTCCTTTAATGAGCCATGGAAGAGGAGTCCTGGCAGTTACAGAAGGGTTGTTGCAATGACTATATAACAATAACCCCACATGGCTGCCAGGACATAGATATTTAGACATCTGGTCGAAGGCCTTAGTAATCCTCCATTGCAGATGCGTGCAGACAGCTGCATACACCACAGTCATACCTGCCAATTTGTTGGCCGCTTGGACTATCTGCAACAAATTGCTGGGTACACAGATGTCCACACAGAGCCTAACATGCACCCTCTAATGATGAAATTTGCATCACACAGACCTTAGCCCTCATTTAAACACTGGCTTAACCCAGACCAGTGTAGCATCATATCAGCTTTAGTGGAACTCAACGACACATTGTTATACATGGGCTGCTTCCACATATTACAGCAGAACTTTAGACTTTGGAAAAATACAAACGTTAATGTAAACATTGAAATCTTTATTTGGGATGAGAGGAAGACATGGTACAATACCTGCAATAGAAATTCACCCTTTAACTGTTTGAAATTGACCAACTAAACACATTTGATCTTATTTGTTGAAAATCCTCTTCACGTGCCGATACCTATCAAGTTTTCTGAAAAAAATTGCTAGTGTGTGATGCCCTCGCAGACCTGTAATAAACACGGCCAATCATTTCATTGGGACTGGTGAACCTGTCTGTCACTAACCGACCTGCCTTTGCGCACCCGAGCCGTGCTCCCAGTGCACATGACTGGAGAGACATACACCACTGAGACAGAGACGATGTTAGTGATCGCGAAGCCAGAAGTTGTCAAGCGAGTCACAAAAAGTCAGCTTCTAGCAGTTACCAGTTCTAACCTTGCACATGAAAAGCATATGTTCTAACCTTTAATGTTTAGTTGTGGATTTCATTTTTGTCTGTCTGAACTTCATATGTGTCCAACAAATTAGCTTTTCTGGCCAATTACAGCTATTTGTGTACTATGATAAATTATTTCTTGCCTATCTGGGCTAAACATAATTTTTTTTATTTCTTGTCCAGTCATAGAAGACTGCTGCTTTTTTTAAGCAACAATATCTGAGAGTATCTTTTATCTGCTCTATATCACCCTCTCTCTATGGCTCTCTTCTGTCTCCTCTGTCTCCTCTTCTCTCTCTGTATCTCAATTTCACTGAAGAAAAAACTCAAAGGTGCAGATCAGTCGTGTCCGTGTGGAAGACTCTGGAAACTACACCTGTGTGGCTGAAAACTCTCTAGGACAAGAAAACACCACGAGTTTAATCACCGTGCAGATCTGTGAGAACATCTATCTATCTGTCTATATGTCTATCTATCTGTCTATTGTTCTGTCGGTCAGTCTGTTGGTTTGTCTGTGCCGACATAAATTGTCTGATCACCTTATATAGATGATGATAATAAAGAAAAGAGTAAACATTTAGATGCTTCTATCATGATGCACAAACTCCATTGTTTTAATAGTATAAGCATCTTATCATAAACATGTTTACAGAGAGTTTCTGTCGTTCTGTTACATCACAATTTCAACTTTCCTCAAAGAACTGAACAACTATGGAGTCTTGTTGTGCCTCTGCACTGGGGACAAATCTGATCGGACTCAATATGTTTTTAGGTTAATTTGGACTAAAGGACGAACTGATTAGAATTTGGCACTGGTCAGGTCACTTTGACTTCACTTTGGTCTAAGTATGACAACATACACTTTATCCTTTTATCAAATCTATCTCTGTTTCATATATTAAATAATGAACATGAACATACATGCAACTTGACTGATTGGTAGAGGTATTCTAGTTAAGACTTTAGGGATAAGTTAGAATAAAGTTGAATATTGTGTTTACAGTGAAAGCTATTTGAAATAAAATATGCAGGAATCTGATAATGCAAATTCACTTGTCAAATATGATTGTGTTAGGTGGTTAATGTCTCTGTACAGACTTTTTTTCAATTTTTTTGATAAGTTATGGAAATTTGTCCTGGGAGAACCAAATAAAACAGTGGCAGTTGTAAAACATGGAAGTTTGGGAATCAAAATAGTTGATTACTTATAAGTATATTTAAACTTTTAAAATGTTGTGTTTGAACGGGAAAAGACAGTAGTGTGTTCAGAACATAGACTGTATGAATAGATGGACATCGTGTCTATACCTCCTCATGTTGTACATGAAGCCAAAATATCCCAGATATGGGTGCAGCCATGTCTGGGACATTGTGGTGTGGACTATAGCTGGATCAAGGTCTCGACCAATCACGAGTCATTCTCAGCTGTCAATCATGATGTTTCACCCCATTTTTATGGCATCCAATAATTAGCTATTAAAAAGCTTATCAAATAAGATTAAACCAGGTTCAAGCTGAACATTGATTTATTTGTGACACTAACCCATTTGGAATTCACTAAAAAGGATAGACATTTCTGAGGCATGGTTTGCCATTATATCTAGTTATATAGTTGCTATTACATTTTAATGACTCATTATTTTAACAAAGAGGTGACAGTATGTTTTTCTGTGTTCTATTTTCCTTCTGTCTGTCCTCCTCTTAGTGACGACCACAACCCCGTCTCCGGGTGTGAGTCACGCGAGACGCTGTAACGACACGGAGAGGACCTACTGCGTCAACGGAGGAGACTGTTACTTCATACATGGTATTAACCAGCTGTCATGCAAGTAAGTCAGTTGTTCAGTCAGCCCCCGTCCCCACAGTCATCACTGTGTAACCGCTCCCCCTGTCACTCCTCCCTCCCCCTCTGTCTCAGACACTGTGTCGCTTGTCACTGCACTACCTTGTCTTCTGTTCTGTAGTTGTACTCAACCCATACACCCTGATCAGCCACAACAGTAAAACAGGTAACTGGTCTTCACTTGGACACTGTGCATGATATATCAGGGCTTTTGGTCTGAAGTTTTTACCAGCTGTCCAGAAAAAAAGGATTTTTGCATAGAGCAAATATTGATTCAAACATTGTGTCGGCATGCATATGAAATATGTTGAATCCTGCTCCTAGAATCTTCTCACAATTCCTGAGAAAAAATTTCCGGTATAAGAGAGAGTCGTGGAAAAAAAGGGAAGTTAAAGGACGTCCTAATGACGTAGAATATAAGCTGCTGTCTCTGTTGTCCGTCACTCTGTTGGCGTGTGAACACAAATCACTTTGCAAACTGAGGGCACTCAGTAAGGCAAAGTGAACTGAGGACACGTGGACTCTGCTGTCCTGCACAGTAACTGGTTCTGAATGACAGCATACAGCAGATCACCGAACCATGTTGTTCTGGAGAGACCTCTTGATCTTTCCAGCTAACTTAACCATGCCTGTGGAGTTGCAATACAATATTAGCATATGTTATGCCCAGATCAAAGTAAAACTAAATAAAGTGATCCATTCTGCAGGGGTTTAGTTAATTTCTTTTGATTTCATTTACTACAATGATAGAAAGGATAAAACAGTCAATAAAGTTTCATGGCAGTGACTAAAATTTGTGTTTTTATTGATGTTTGAGGTGTTGAATTACAGAAGGAGACCTTTGAAGACTTGACCGTTGTTTGCCGCACCGAAATGTTTATCTAAGAAGATTCCAAATCATGTCATCCAGACAGTGTCCATGTTTTTCATGTTCATGTTTCAAGAACTTTGAATTCTTTTTTTGCCACCTGACTGTCAAGTTTTGGTTGTCAGGAACTCACACAAACATATCTACAGCTCACACAGACAAGGGAATGCCTATGTGTCATTTGTTTACTCCAAACATATTTAGAAGGGGCTCGGCCTCCCTATAGGGATAGTGTGATTAAGACAAACATAGCTTAGGCCTGACAAACATTAGTCTTTGTTTTTTCCCTCATTTTCTCATTTTCACTGACTGACAGGGATGGTCCAGCATGGTAAATTGGATCTTAGAAATATTATGGGAGTGATGCCATAGAAATGTCTTCAACATCACAGACCATGGTTAAAGTGTTCACTGGTAATGCTAACCATACAGTTCTTCCTCTTGTTTTTATTTAAAAACTGTAATCATAGAATGCATCACTTCCTGCAAAACAAGGACTGAACTAGACAATAGATGAAAAATATTACATTGGAAAATAGGAAAATGCAGGCAATGCAATAGGTCACAAAAACAGTAAAATAAGGTTTGTCATGATGTCATTATTAATAGCTGGCTTTGTAGAAATAAGTCAATTAGAGGATGGAAATTGTATGTGATTAGCAGTTTTCTGGTAACATTGTTTTCCCTTGGTGCACATGAAGTGGTACAGTATGGCTTTGAGCTCATTGCAGTGTTTTAACTGTATTTACCACAGAAGCTTTAATTAAACCAGAGCGGTGAAGATGTCTTCTCCACTCTGTGAAATGCAGATTTTCTAAACTATGGGTTTACTTTGTACTTTGTAGATGTGTAACAAACACTTCCTCTGACAGTGTGCATAGCAGATGGTGCGTATAGTCATGCATGATCAAGAGCTTTGTTCTTATGTTTTCCTTACAATTGGATGTTTTTTCTAGAAGTCCACCCCTAGATCTGCGCTCTTTGTTTTTTTATTTCCATTCCTCTTTCTATATATCTTTCTCTCTCTCTCTCTCTCTCTCTCTCTCTCTCTCTCTCTCTCTCTCTCTCTCTCTCTCTCTCTCTCTCTCTCTCTCTCATCCCTTGCTTTCCCCTCCACTCTCTCACCTCCTTTCTCTCTATCTCTCATCTGATGCACCTTCCGGTCACTGCTGAAGGATAAATCAGGATCTTTTTTTTCATGGTGCTGACAAGCAGAAAACTTTGTTCGAGAGGGTGCATACAGACATTATGAGCTGCGTATATAGGGGTACAAAATGTTCAGGATTGTACAACCTTCTGTGCATCATTGTTCGACACATGAACCCGCTGCACATTAAAGCAGATACAGCAAGCTAGCTAGGTCGGTTTCAGCCGACCAGCCAGCTGTTTCCAGAGAGTTACTGTAGATACTGTTCCTCATCCTTTGTTGGCCTGTCTGTTGGTGCCGGTGGATAACAGGATGTAAATAAGACGGCTGTCTGTAGACTGTCTGCACTGCTTGTTAACTTCAGAGTTTTGTAGACCTGCACTCTTACACACAGAGATGCTCACAAATCTGCACGACAGCTGCAAATCAGTGCACTGCACGGCACTGGCAGGCAGGAGTAATTGTTAATATCCCTGAAAATTTGAGATGGTATTTGTAAGCTCTTTTTGTGCCGACCATGGAAACGTATAATCTCCTCTTCCCCCGAAGGGGAGAGTAGCTGAACTTCAAAATGGAGTCTGTAGGTTAAAGTGGAGGACAGCACCTATACAGAAAGGCACCCTGGCTAAAACTGAGTGTGGAGGTTAAAGTGGAGATCAGCGCATACAAACATTCCCCATGGCGAGGTGTTGCCTTATTTAAACTTGGTGTCTTGCTTTCCTCAATGTTCCACCAAAACTGTGTAGAAACCCAGAACATCAAGAATCCAGAAAGTAAAATTGTCTTCAAGAAAGCCAAACTACAAAGTAATGTAAGTGCAACTAAACTTATATTTACTTATTTATTTGTAATATAGACACCAGAGATGATGGTGGTTTATAGACCATCATCTTTTTAACCAAGGTGTAGTCGCAACAGAGACCTTAGTCTGCGGTGGAAGATGTGTAGACTTTCTGCTGTCCTGATGAGCCAGGACGAGCAAAGAATCCTGATTTTGTTGAGTGTTTATCTCGCAGTGAGGGAGCAACGAGCCGATTGGCAGTTGCAGAATGGAGTGGACGGTCTAGGGAGTAAGGTTTGACCATGTCCTGGATGGAGACTGGACCCGGTACTCAAGGACTAGTGTCTTGAAACGGATGCGGTCAGCCGCTGGTAACCAGTGAAGGGAGCGGAGGAGCGGAGTAGTGTGAGAGAACTTAGGAAGGTTGAAGACCAGTTGAGCTGCTGCATTCTGGATGAGCTGCAGAGGTCAGATGGTGCCAGCAGGTCAACCTGCCAGGAGGGAGCTACAGTAGTCTCAGCGTGAGATGACCAGAGCCTGGACCAGAACCTGCTCCGCCTTCTGAGTGAGAAGGGGAAGAATTCTCCTCAGTTCCCAGGGAAGAGTTCCAGATGGCTCCTCTGATGAATCTGAGCTTTGCTGATATACTCCAGTCTGGCAGCAAGCAGAAAACATTAGCCCCTGTATTCCCAGCTGTAGGTTGAAAATGCCAAATTTCTCCTCGTGGATCAATAGAGTTAATTTGATCTAATCTAATCTACAAAATGCCATGAGTTCAGGGTAGGGCTGATGCCTGAACATAATGTCCATTGCTGTCTGTGTCTTTTTTTTCCTCTTAAATTTGATGAGTCTTTGTATAATGAATATAACTAAATGAATCACAGGCTTTGCTTTCTTTCAGATGGTTGGCGCTAATGTTGCTTGCTTTTTTCTCAATATCTTTCTCTGCAAATATTTAGGCCTGAGAGAACATAACAGTTTAAACCAGGAAAGCATGGGCTGATAAAGAAAGGGTGGACAGATGATGGGAAACAAGAATGAAAGAGGTAGTGTGAGAGAAGAGGCAAAATAAAGAAAAAAGAATGCTAGCATAAAGGGCTGCTGCTGCTCACAGTTTCTCCCATCTTTCTCTCTATTTCTCTCTCTGTCTGTCTCTCTCTCTCTCTCTTTCTCTCTCTCTCTCACTGCTCTATTTATAACTCTATGGGAAATTGCTGAGTGGGCTCTTCTGAGGGTTTTTGCTGTAATTGATTCAAAATGCAAGTTGTCTCTTTAGTGGTGAGAAAGAGGGGAGAAGGATACTCAGTCAGTTATGTGGACAGTGTACGCATGAGGGTAAGATGGAGGTCTTTGCCTTTTAAACTGGGTAAAAAAAATTTCAGATCCTCAATCACAGTAATAAATGGAGTTTGGTTATTATGACCGGGAGGGTAAAATCGCCAGAGAACCTCTGTTATCCTATAATGACTGTAAGGGGGCCACACCCATAATATCATAACTCCATGGTCCATCAATTGTTGTGATTCATCCCAGGTATAATGTGCAGTGCTGTTGGATCTTCAACATGCCCTATTATTCATCTGACTGCAGGTAAAGCTGATCTGCCATCATTTAGAGCAGGTAAAAGAATAAATGAGTTGTGTCGCTGGGTACAAGCCATGACCCCCATTATAACACACAATTCAAGAGATTTCAGAATTTGAAGCACGCTCTACACAAAAGAGTTTTTGTTTCCGTAAGGAAATCATTCAGAATGAGTTCATGAAGTGTTTCATTCAAAAAGCTCATAAGAATCAAGAGGATAGCAGTGTCATGTTTTAAAGTTAACAATATATGTGCATATAGTATATAAACATACTTGTGTATCAATTGATGCATTGCCTTGAGGAGTCCTACTTGTTACTTTCAGTGTGGTTAGTTTGATAAGCTTGTGTTTGTGGCTCTCACAGGACTGTTCTTCAGCCGGGGTGAGACACACACCGCTGAAGCAGGGACGATAGGCACAAGCAGTTGTTAGTCGGTGTGCGTTCATGTGTTTTGGGGATGTAGCTTTGACGAGAGGTCTGATGTGATGGGGTGGAATGTATCAGTTGCACTTCTTTGAAGTATAGGGAGCTCTTTCAGGATTACCAACCCTAACCCTTTAAGTGTTGACCAGTTCATCATAAGTGTTTTTTTGGCTGAGGCCTAATTTATAGGGTTCATTTAATGTTTTTATTATAGATAAAAGTTTTGGATGTGTCAAAAGGTTTTCACACCAAGCGTCACTCAGAGCGAGGATGTTATTTTCATTGGAGAAGTTAGCAGCACTTGCTACGCTGCAGGTGCCTGAATTAAAAGTTACCGCTTTGATTCTGCTGGATTGTTTCATTGCATTCAAAAACCTTATGACTACTTATGTGTTGAAGTATCAACTAGCTGTAACTCCTCCCTATATAATCTTGATAAGCATAGCAGAAAATATCCACAAGGCCCATCACACAGTATATTTTGTGTACATATTCCTTATGGCGTCCATATTTGGTATGTTAATTAGATAATTAATTTAGCGCATTATTCATGTCAATTATTTTAAAGCTGCTTTAAAGTTTCTCTAATCAATATTTTTATATTAGCAGTGGATCAAATGTGTAATGTGAGACGAGACAATCCCACAGAGCCATAGCGCCTGACTCTGCAGCTTCCCTCGGCGCCACAGAACATTACAGTTTCTCTAAGCTCATTGATTCATGGCCCAATATCAGCCTTATTTTGAAAAGAGAGCAGACAGCTGTTTTCAGTGAAAACATTTCCTCAAACCCAATTTTCACTCCCTGTCCAGCACCAAACAGTGGCTGAGTTTCTTCTATAGACCATAACAGAGCTAAAGGGAGGGTGAATATTCAACATCTGTCAGGCTCCTTAAAACATCACTCTAAATTTAGATCAAAGTTGTCTGCTGGATGGGCAAAGAAGCTGTTTGGTAAGAAATAAGCCAAGTTAGCTTCACTAAAAGCTTGCTTTGCTCCTCCCAATTGGCTCAAAGTCAGTACAGGTCCAAATAAAATAAGGATTAAAAAGCTGAAACAAACAGAAAAACACAAATCTTATCGTATATTGTTTCATCATTTTAGGCTAACATGTAAACCACTTTCTCAGACTCGTGACAACATACATTTGTTAAGGAGCATGGAATGAATATATAAAAAACTGTTTTATCCTTTTACTTTTCCCGACTCACAACATACATTACATTTCATTTAGCTGATGCTTTTATCCAAAGCACAATAAGTGCATTCAACCCGAGGGTACAGACCCGGACGACAAGAATCAAGTAAAATTTCTTCAAAATAAAATAAAACTACAAAGTGCTATAAGTAAGTGCCATTTAAGTGCTACTAAACTACTAAACTACTTTTTTTTATTCAATGTATAGTCGGAAGAGGTGTGTTTTTAGTTTTCGGCAGAAGATGTGTAAACTTTCTGATGTCCGGATGTCGATGGGGAGCTCATTCCACCATTAAGGAGCCAGGACAGCAAACAGTCGTGATTTAGCTTGCAGTGAGGGAGCAACGAGCCGATTAGCCGAAGCAGAGCGGAGTGAACGTGCTGGGCTGTAACGTTTGACCATGTCCTGGATTTAGACTGCACCTGATCTGTTCACAGAATGGTAAGCAAATACTAACGTTTAAAAAAGGGAGCGGAGGAGCGGAGTAGTGTGAGTGAATTCAGGTTGGTTTAAAACCAGTCGAGCTGCTGCATTCTGGATGAGCTGCAAAGGTCAGATGGCAGTAGCAGGTAGATCTGCCAGGAGGGAGTTACAGTAGTCTAGGCATGAGATGACCAAAGCCTGGACCAGAACCTGCAACGCCTTCTGAGTGAGAAGGGGGCGTATTCTCCTGATGTTGTACAGCATGAATCTACAGGACCGTGTTGTTGCAGTAATGTTTGCAGTAAGGGAGAGTTGGCTATCGAGTATCACACCCAGGTTCCTAGCAGTCTGAGTGGGGGTTAACACAGAGTTGTCAAAGTCAATAGTCAGGTTGTGGATGGGAGAGTCTTTCCCTGGAAGGAAAAGTAGTTCAGTCTTGTCAAGGGAAAAGACAGGATTAGTTGGGTGTCATCAGCATAGCTATGGTAGGAAAAGCCATGTGAGTGACTGACAGAGCCGAGGGAGTTGGTGTACAAAGAGAAGAGGAGAGGACCCAGGACAGAACATTGAGGGACCCCAGTAGGGGGGGACAAAGTTCAGACACAGATCCTCTCCAAGTTACCCGATAAGTGCTTTCATTGAGGTAGGAAGAGAGCAGGGAGAGCGCAGAGCCTGAGACACCCAGGTCCTGAAGGGAGGAAATAAGGATCTGGTGGTTCACTGTGTCAAATGCTGCAGAGAGGTCTAGAAGGATGAGAACAGAGGAAAGAGAAGCTGCTCGGAGACAGCAAGGATGGCAGTCTCAGTTGAGTGACCTGCCTTGAAACCAGACTGGTGAGGGTCAAGAAGATTATTGTGGTTAAGATTGGAGGAGAGTTGATTAAAGATGGCGCGCTCAAGAGTTTTGGAAACAAAGGGAAGAAGGGAGACAGGTCTGCAGTTATTTACTTCAGACGGGTCGAGGATGGGTTTCTTCAGGAGAGGATTTACTCTTGCCGCCTTCAGAGAATTAGGCAAACAGCCAGTTACCAGGGAAGTGTTGATAAGATGGGTAAGAAAAGGACGAAGGTCAGGAGCAATAGACTGGAGAATGTGAGAAGGAATGGGGTCAAGGGGGCAGGTGGTCGGGCGGGCTGAGGCTACCAAGGTCAGAACTTGATTGGGAGATAGGGGGGTGAAAGAGGAAAGTGAAGGTGATGAAGATGAGGTTGATGGAAGTGTGGTTATAGAAGGAGGATCCGAAAATGAAGAGCGTTTGTCATCTATCTTTTTTGAAAAGTAGTTGACAAAGTGGCTTGGTAGTATACATACACTTCACATAGATGAATTTACAGTTTTTACAGTCTTTTCAGAACAAGTATCAAAATAATGGATTTACATTGTGTTCATTTTTTGTTTATTTCGATGTTTTCTTTTACTTTTTTTAAAATGTCGTCATGTTTTTGATTGAAAGATAAGAACTGGATGCACTGAATGAGATTGTATAATCTACTATGAAGCAATTTGTGTGTGCGTGTGCGTTTGTGTCTGTGTCTGTGTGTTCGCACGTTTGTGTGTGTGTGAGTGTAAGAGGTTAGAGGTTAACAACTGTATGTTTAATCCCTCCTAATCCCTGCAACATCCCTTGACCTTCATGACTGTGATGATGTCTCAACTGTAACAGTGATGTCATATTGATGGCAGTGATATGTCACGGTATGCTGGTCATCTCTCTCTCTCTGTCTCTCTCTCTCTCTCTCTCTCTCTCTCTGTAGTTGGTGGATTTTGTGTTTTCTAACCCCTCATCTCTCTGCTCTCTTTTGCCCCCTCCCCTTCTATCTGTCTTTGTGGACTCCTCTCTTTCCTCTCGTTTTACCTCTCTCTCTGCCCTGTGTATCTTTTACACCCCCCCCCCTCTCTCTCCCCCCTCTGTGTCTTGTTTTCCCTCCATCAGGTGTCCCAATGACTATACGGGGGACCGCTGTCAAAACTCCGTCATGGCCGATTTCTACAGTATGTCCATTTGCTCTTGTCTGTCTCCTTCCCACTGAAATACAGCATGCTGCATGGGAGGGGTTGGATGGAGAAGGCAGTGTGTGTGCTTGTATGTTAGTGTAAGTGAGTGTGAGTCTGCATGCCTCTGTGTCCACCCCTTCCTCTACCTGTCTCCCCTGATTCCTCTGTGCTGCTCCTCTGGTAACCGGAGCAACCAGTTCTAGATATTTTATGATATAGACACATATTTTGTTTGGTACCTCATCTGCTTTAAATCTTATGAGCTGTAAAAAAGCATTGACAACTCAACGATAAGTACCTAATTTGTATGTTATGTATAATCTTACTGTTAAAATTCTATATATTTAGGATGTAAATTGCGAACAAAATACTTCTCATTAAGCTTGAACCAGACAGCTGCACAATCGGAAACGGAGGAGACAGAGAATTAACAGAGTAAACAATATAGGAGGTTAAAATTATTTGCTCTTATTGCAACAGTTTTGTTGTAGATGGTCCATCGGTGCTGCAGTAAAAATAATTAAATGATCGAGGCAAAACTCTGTGGAAAGAAAGGATTAATACAAGATTGTAGGTCCTTAATGTGTGCTGTGCTCCTCTTAAATAAAAAGAAAAAAAATAACTTTCATTGATTAAAGTTTTAGATCAGAAGCAGGACTGACAAGTGAAGACTTGTAAGTCTGTGTGACATCGTTTTGAACAGCTGCCATCACTAAGACACATTCTGTCAAAAATTCAAACAATTTGGCAATTGAATGAAAATAAGATTTAGAGTTCGATTATGATGAACATTTCAAGTCTCCGTGTAATGAGATTTGAAAGCTTCACTCAGAGCTTTGCAATCGAGGGCCAGATGTGGTATTGATCGGCTTTCGTGATGTCATATCAGTGGAATTTGTGCTTGACTAAGAGATCAGGATAAAAACCCACAGAGGTGACTGGGATAACCTGTGGTTTTCACACTGAGCATCCATGGATCATCTGAGGACGTCTCATTGTGGCATGAAGCTAAGTGCTTGAAATATTTTAAGGGTGATGTCTAAGATGTTCAAAGACTGTGTGTCGTGTTTTGTTTCTCATAACTGGATTATTGAATTAAAGGAGTAGGTCAACATTATTTTTAATGAATTATTAGATGCTTTACTTGGCATAGAGATTGGAAACAGGAAGAAACAGTCTTGCTGTGTCCAAAGGCACCAAATCCACTTACCAGCACTTCTGAAGATCACAACTTAACATTATCTGACTCGTCTTTTTAAAAGTGCGAAAGCTTTCAGGTTAAAACTACAAATTCTGGTTTTATTACGGGTGATGGGTGAAATCTTAGATCTTGTCCTCACTGTACTGTCAGGTTACCAGGCAAAGAGTGGTGCTAGTAGGCGGATTTTATACATTCCTTTATTCATTATTTTGCTATTTGTTGTTACAGTCTCAGGTTAGCTGTTTCCACCTCTTTATATCAAGCAAAACTAACCATCTATTAGCTTCAGCCTCAAATTCAGCTTTCAAATATGAGAGTGGCATTGATCATCTTCTCGTCTAACTCACACATGTACAAAATTCCTTTAAATCATAGTTAGGAAGCGTATTCCATAACTATTCTTTGTTAACATGGGTAGTGGCACATGGTACAGAATTAAGCACAGCACAGAAGGGTCAGTGATTGTTTTTTATATGGAAAGGAAATTGAGTTTACATTAAGTTAAATCAGCAAGCAGAAAAAGGACCCTGTAATGACCTGTAATGCTTTCACGGGTTCAACTCAATTGCTTAATGCCATGTTGTCTTGTTTTTCTGTTTGTCTATTGTGTAAGTCTCCACTGAAAAATGTCAACTTGAAACATGTTTTATATCATTAGATGTCATTCTGTATGTAATATCTTGTTTATTTTGGACCCACCCCCCCACCCCACCATCAAGCCTTGTCTACATGCTGAACTCTATCTGTGTGACGTGCTTTTATTTTGCCTTGTGGTGCTCTATCAGTCAGCTGAAGGAACACCTTCTGTCGTTCTAGATCTATGTTGATTGGTCACTGCCTGCTTCTTTAGTGGTTGCGAACATAACGCACTGTGGAAACATAGAGCAGTTCAGGTTGAGGTGGACAGGAGATTGGCTGACTCGTCCTCTCTTTACGGCCAGTAATGCATGCAAAGCAATGGCAATTGGGAATGCTTAGATGATTTCCCTGTAAATCATATGAAAGGTTATAATAGCTGTACGCAGCAGTAGTTGGAAAAAGTGCTATACAAGAGGCATGCTGTAATCAATACAAATGCACACAATTGCCATTAGTCAAATGAGTTACAGCACTCACCCCCATGTGCCAGCCCCATTGACCGTACTGTGTTTTTTTATGTTGGAGAGTAACTCACTGCTTTTTATCTTTTGTTTTCCTGTGTTTTTTTTTCTTTTGTCTCGTTTTCTTTTGTTTTGTATTTCTGTCCAATGTTGTTTACTCCAGAAATGAGGTCTAGTAAATATAGCAGTAAGTGATGTGGCTTCTTGTCTTGCTTTCTTTGTCCGTCTGTCTCTGTCTCTGCATGCATTTCCTGCTTGTCGCTTCTCTTTTCTTCTGCTTTTTGGTTCATTTTCTCCCTTTCGCTTTTGATTTTGGTTTGATTTCTTTTGATTTTGATTCCTCTCATTTATGGGGGTCACAGAGCTGCGGCTGTCTGAATTGTCTGTCTGTTACTGGACAGTACACATGTCCATCACTCTAACTGACGGCACTAATTAACTTATGTCCTGGTTCAGCGTAAGCAGGACATGAAAGTAATATACTGCTCCAAAGTGGACATTACACCTGACCCTATCTGTCTCTTTCCTTTTACCACGACAACTTTCTGCGCTGGCAGAGCTTCTCAGAATTGAATTTATGGGTATGCAATATTATTATTCATTTTGCTGTGCTTAAAGGGTTTGCCAAGATCCTCTCACAGTCACACATTATTGTGCCATCTTCTTCCTTAAACCAACAACTAGGTCTCTCTCAACCTGTCCCTCTTTTTCTCCTACCCACTAACCTGGTTTCCAGACATATAACCTCCCCTGTCTGCATGCACTCTTCTTCTCGTCATAGACACATTTGAAAAATACACATTTAAGAAAGAGACAAATTACCTGGGAGGAATGCATTATTGAAACAAAGTAGAGAGGTGAATTAAAGCAATGAAAAGAGCCTTGATACGAATCAAAGTTGTGTTATTTGGACACAGAATCAGAGCACGTTTCATTCTTTGTCCAGAAATCAGAGAACATATCACAGCATTGATAAATACCCGTATCTGGCTTGTCCTCTGAGCTTTGGCAACGTGCACATTGGCTTCAGCAACCTGTCGAATAAAAACATGCAAGCTGCGAGTGTTTTTGCAAAGCGTTGCCAAAAGCCGGCAAAAGGCCTGACCACATAGTCTGTCCTTATTATTCTGTCCATGATTGACTCTGTGTCAAAGTCAAGAGCTCGCCAGTCCTAAATCACGATTTGCTGTTGTCTCCACTGTGCCAGTGAGCTCGCCTTCCCATTTCCCTTTGCCTTCTCTGTATCAGTACCCTGTGACACGCACACAATGCCGGGCCAAGGCTCTCGTAGGCTTGTCAATCCCTACAGCGGCCCTTTATTTAGAACCCCCTGCCCACCCTCACGCTTCCTCGCCCTCTTTATCCCCCCTTTTAGTTGCGTGTCCAGAGCTTTGTCAGGGAGGGGAGAGAGGAATAGGTGAGGAAATGATAGAGGTAAAGAGGACAGTGTTGGATTTCGAACTGCTTCAAACTCATTCTGGTATTACAAAACATTTTCCCTATTTTAGTTAATCAATTTTCTTCCATAGAACCACAGTGGAATAAATATATAGGTCTCACCTATCCACTACCACTGTGATAAGTTGGCAGCTTCAGCTTTTTACTGCAAACTGAGAAGACACATTGAAACTGAACATATTTGTGTTTGTGAAGGTCCATGACTTTTAAAAGAATTAGTTCACTGCAGGGACTTTAATTTAACCATGACTAACAATCCAAGGACCTCGGTAATCCACTTTTAGTTGATAAGGACACAAAGTCAGACCAGTCTTTGGTCCATGAGGACTGATTCCTCCCCGGGCCTTCCTCCTGGGCACGCCCCCGCTCCTCTCCCTTCCTCTCCCTCTCTCCCCCTCCTTCCTAAACACTTTGCTTTTCCTCCTTTTATTCTCCCCTCTTCCCCTTGTGTTCTGTTCTGTTTGTTGCTTCCTCTGTCATTGTGTCGTTGCGCTTCCCATTCTGACACAGTGTTACGCCACAGCAGGCCCTAAAATGTGAATTAACCTAGGAACTCCAAGATGGCGGAGAATTCAAACAGCTACTCCACAATCCTCTGAGAACAAGTTAGAACTTAATTAGTTCAATGCAGCAAAGTGCTGAATCACGTGGTCCAAAACAGTTTGGGCTCAAAGTCCGGGACATAAAAAGCTGTAAAAACTTAAAAATGCATGTGCACATGCCAATGATATTAGATACTTCATTATTTTATCTTACCATATTTTATGGTAAGGGACTATACTTTATAGGTCAGTTCAATAACTTTATAAAGAACTCAATGAATTGTCTTTGATGATAGCTCATTTCTAATATGACAATGTAGGCTACCTTCAGAAATTAGTTTTCATAATAAATCTACTAATTTCAATATTATTAATATTAATACACCATTAATAGTATTAGTAATTTTGAAATCGGGATTAGGCTTAGGTTACTAGAATATTGTTCAAAAAGTAAATTTATACCCCATCAAAATCCAACTTCTCTTTGGGGTGTGGTCCCAGGTTCAGCAAAGAGGTTGGTTGAGGTCAGAGTTTAAACTTTCAACCAGAGAGCCGCAAAATGCTGCTTTGTCACACCTGTGTTTTGTTGCTATTTTATTAAGAACAAACTAGAGTCAAAATGTAGAAACCTCACAGAGTTGCTCTGCACAGACAGAGGAGCAATAGCTGTTTGCAAGTGACAAAGGACATCAACAAATTAACAATATTTCAAACATTCATGAGAAAAGAAAGAATCTAACATGATTGGAGATGATCAATGAATACAACAAATTTGTCTCACTAGCCACTGTGGCGTTAACACTTTGAACAAACAATTATTATTATTTTGTATCATCTGGGTGACTTTTTTCCTCATCCATACTGTCATGATGCATTCTGATCCCAGCCAGTTCCATCTGTAGCATTACATCCCCATGGCCATTGTAAATAAGTGATATAGGGACAGCAGGTAGTCTTTGTCAGGTTTACATGTCTGCTTTTCATTATAATATATGAGTTTGTAGAATTACTCCTGTGTTATAGTAGCACTGTATGACTGTAGTCTAGTTAAATGTGAACGACATCAGACATGATAGAGCAGAAGTAGCTGTCGAGCACAGGGGATAGGATGGATAGTGAGATATCTGTTCTGTCATTACCATCAAGAGAGAGGCGCTCATTCTGTGTGTGTGTGTGTGTGTGTGTGTGTGTGTGTGTGTGTGTGTGTGTGTGTTTTTATGTGTGTGTGCGTGCATCCGAACATGTGTGTATGTGCGTGTGTTTCCATCCACAGAGGCGGAGGAACTCTACCAGAGGCGGGTGCTTACGATCACCGGCATCTGTGTGGCGTTGTTGGTGGTTGGCATCGTTTGTGTGGTGGCCTACTGCAAAACCAAGTATGTGACCTTGAAGAGATGAAAAATGTCTTCCATTTAATTAAAGGCTCCAAATTTTCAGATTGACCTCATGTAAGAAAACGTTGTGCTGAGCTGCTTCTTCTCATGCTATAGAACAGTGAGGGAAGACGTATTCAGATCCATTTTCTTGAGCAAAGATACAATTACAACTATATGAATATACGATAGACTAAATGTAGTTATCCAAAGTAAAACTCCTTGTTCTGTAAAAAATGTGATATAGCATATACTTTGTTGTTAGTTTCACAAGTAGCCTTCTACTCTTTTAGCTGGTTGAGAATGCGCTTGTTCAAATACTCACATACATACACATACAATGCAGTTTGGTAGGTTCGTCCAGTGGCACCCCATCGAGGGGTCAGACCCCTCTACGGTGTCACAAGATAAATGGGTCGTGACATGATTAGTGGAGTAAAAAAGAATAAATAACTAATTTCTGATACACAATTTTATATCATTATCATTACTTTTTTATCTTCTCCAGTCATTTGCATTTTGTCTAATATTGGATGACTCTTGATGTCATATTATAAATGATGTATTTATTTGAAAAAAACATTCTTATTTTATACCACCTGAGAAGCTTAGAATTTTTTGAAATGATTGTTGAGAAGTACAAAAGTAACAGAATTTTTTAAGTAGAAATGACAACACTCAAATAAAGCAGAAGTGCAAGAAAAATATTGGGGTAAATTTACTTAGATACTTTGCATCACTGCTGTAGAAAGAAACAATCAGCGTATAATTATTTACAAACACTTTACCCAGATGACTTATTGTTCCTTTGTCATCATCATCACTGATCAAGGAAGCAGAGGAAGAAGATGCAAAATCACCTACACCAGAACCAGAATCAGTGTTTGGAGCAACCCAACCGCATGCTGCCCAATGGGCCCAACCATCCGGGGCCCGGTCCTGAGGAGATCCCCATGGTTGATGTGAGTCCAGTGGTCAGTAGATACACTGATGTGAAGGTCAGGTTTAACTGAGAGGGAAACTAAGACAGGTAAATGCAGGCAGACGTGATCTCGGAGGCAGAGCTGGTCCTGAGGCAGAGATAGATAAGATTTTTAATAGACAGAATGTCAAAAAGAGGAACAGTTAGCAAGTTCATGGCAACAGGGCTACTTTTCTTTTTTCAGCCTTTTTTTCAATTAGAGACCTTGGGTAAGTATAAAGTTAGTGCAGTTGTATCGAAGGCATTTTTGGTGTCTGAGATTTTGATTTAGCTTCTGGCAGCCAGTAACAATATAAATACATAATAAAACAAAAGCAATTCATTTACAGTGATCTATTAGTTCTATCATAGTGAGTTTGATCAAAGTGCTGCTAAAATAGAGCCAGGTATATCCGTCCTTTCAATTAAATATAACTCTCTATAAATAGTTATCTGATGTCAAAATGTTCAGATTGACCTCAGATATTTATTAATACTGAAGCGGAGACAGAAGAAGAAGAAGAAGACGATGGCGATGACAGGAGAACTGGATGTGAATTTCATCTGAGCAGGAAGCTCACAGAGCCCCAGCTGCTTCATGTCTCTTTAGGATTGGGATACTTATGGACTTTAGTCAGCGTTGTCACTTTGATGTAACTCCACCAAGAAGCTTCTATTAGCCTTCAGAGCAGTTTTGCCTCCCAAAGAGTTGTCGTGTAAATAAAACTCTGATCCGCTGACAACAGGAGGAAACATGGTGGCACAACGCTGACAGATGTTACAGAGAGGCCTGATAACACCCACCGTCCTGTTGGAGACTCAATAAGAGTCAGCACAATGGCAACAGTGAAAACACAGTGAAGAGAGAAGTGATGAAGAGTTTCAACTGACATGTACACAAAAATCCTCTCGTAGTTAGAGGTCACTTTATACTGTATTGTTTGTTATTTTAAAAATGAGAACATGATGTAAGAATATAAATGTTTCCTCATATGTGATGATTCCAGTACATCTCCAAGAGCATCCCCACGACAGAGTGTGTGATCAGCCATGGAGCTGAGGGTGCAGGCAACTACGCAGGCAGCCGAATGTCGACCCGCTCCCACCACTCTACAACTGCCTCTCATGCTTCCAGGTAGACCTAACACACACACACACACACACACACCCACACATACTGACACATGCGAATTAGCATGTACATGTCATGAGGTCATGAGAAATCCTGAAATCCTTATCTTTCTTTATATGAGATAAGACAAGGTCAGAGAAATGTTATCTTGTACTGAGAAAATGCAGAGATGACTTAACCTGGACATATAAAATGAAAATTGTATTTGTGGGTAGATGTTATCAGGATTTTGTGATATAGATAACAAATACATAAGTAGACGTTTTTTAAAACCTCCAATCGGATTATGCCATGCGACTTGTTGTCAACATAGCTGATTTGATAATTGTCAAAGAGTAGCACACAATTCTACAAGTGTTGAGATGATATTAACTGGGTCAAAGGGAGACAAAGGCTGAACAGAGACTTGCAGAATATCATCACAGGGACAGTCACTTCAGGACAGGCAGCATTTAAAAAATGTGGTACACAACTTTACCACTAGAGAGCAGAACAGTATCCCTTCAAAGTCTATAGAAATCTGAGCTCTAACTGTAGCCATAACCAATGGGCAACACCCAATGCTGTGACACAGTCTGTTCAAGGAGGAACACCTTGCATCCACTTGTCTGTATAAAAGGTACGTACCTGGAGTGAAGGGGCAGTGTTTGTGTAAAAGGGGGAGCAAGAAATGGCAGAAAAAGAACACAGACACGGAAGCCATTTTCAGACATTATCAGTGGATAATGTCTGGACCATTTTCTGTCGTTTCTTTTCTTTCACATATAAAAAAAAACGCAGCAGGAGATTGTCTGGGTGAGATGTGTTGACAACAACAGGAAAATGTACAGAACATTCTGGCAAAGGGGGGTAACTGATTAGAGCAAGCAAGAGGCCGGACATGACGTATACATTCTGTTGTGGGAAGCTCAGTGTTTTCGTTTAAAGCACATCCACACCAGCATTGGCCCTTATCATCAAAAGCTTTCAAATCATTGTCTTTTTAAGTTTTCATCTTTGTGGGAGTCTTCTACATGTTTGGCTCATCTTTTTCATCCTGATTTACTTGTATTCTTTTTTTTTTTCAGTTTTGCATCCGTTGCTTGTGAGAAACGTCCTCAACACATCCACTGGCTCACTGAGAATTTTCCAGGGCATTTTCTTCCTGTATTCTCACATGGACACTGACATTTTTAAATAGGGGGCTGGCAAATGTATGTGGACATTTCAGAGTTCAGAACATTTGTTTTGTCAAAAGTACAGAGTCAGATTGTGTAGAGCTGGGTTCACTAATATAGAGAATTCTGCCCCACCATTTGTTTCTATGTTTTCATCAAGATTATCACTCATTATTTCAAGTGTTTATTCCTCCTCACTATCCTCCTGCCTCTGTTGTAAACTTGTAAACTTGTTCTGCAAACACACGCATCCCTGCAGACACGAGGAGCAGACGTGGAGCATGGAACGAACAGAGAGCATGAACTCAGACTGCCAGTCAGGTGGGCTGTCCAGCTCTGTGGGAACCAGTAAGTGCAGCAGCCCGGCGTGCATGGCGAGGAGGGCATCCCACTGGGGCTGCACGGAAACGTCCAGACCGGGAATGCAGTACGGGGATTCTTATGACTCTCTAAGAGACTCACCTCACAGCGACAGGTAGGAGAGTTGGTGTGTGCGTGTGTATGTGTGTGTGCGTGTGTATGTGTGTGTGTGTGTGTGCGCGCTTGTGTGTGTGTGTGAGTATTAAACACTCACACAAACACTCACTTAATGCTGATGGTGAATGTGTGAGGGTTCTTGTGCTTGCTCATGGTTCTTTTGGCCACACTCCTGAGCTCTCTGCTGACCCCAAGTGGTAATTTGTAATACATGTTTCAATTTGTGAAGGAAGGATACTGCTCATTGTAAACTTACTTAATACATCTCTGCTTGCCTCTTGTCAAATAGAACCCTGATGATTTTTGGTAATATTTTGTATTTTATTTGTAAAAGAATAAATCCCCTCTCTGTTGTTACATTTCTATGACTGTGAAGTCATAGTCACTCCATTTAGTAATTTCCTAAAGGTCCCTGAATGCCCCCTGACTCTGGACAGGAAACCACCTCTGTATTTAACTCTGATCATGTTACCATTGTACACTACAATAGAACAGATACTAATATTAGACATTTATTTTAACAACTGAGTATTCTGCACATTTAATATTAATATCAACTCCTCAAGGATGAGAGTAAAAGCATGGTACGTTATGAGGAAGTATTTAAGACCACTTTATTTAGTACGTTTCTATACATTGTAATGCAACTAATATGCAATGTAAAGTGTAAATTATGTTTGTGGTGAATCGACTCCCTGAGTCACACACAGCAGAAGTCTCTGGTAGCTGTGAGGGCTCATGATGAACCACAATGTTTTTGATATTTGTGACTGGCTGAGTGTGTGGCACTTCATTGCAAAAAAGTGAAAATACAAAACTGTCCACAAGCATGAAAGTGATAGTTTCACACTGCGTGTGGGCCACTCGACCAACTGCAGACAAGTTGCTGCAAATCCCACATTCGGCCTCTACCTTTTTTTTGCTTTCGCATCCCAGATATTTATTTCCAGACCTTTTATGTAAGGTCACTGGTAATCAAACCACTGCACATTAGTGCCAAATGAGCTCTTGACACTCACCAACTTTGTCGTGCTTTTTGTATGTTAAGAAGCAGCACAGACCCACACAACAGGTAAACAGTAATTTTAATGAATGGTCTTCAAACAACAGCTTGTTAAGCACAAAGTGTATTTTGTCAAACCCAGAACTATTTGCTATAAACGTGGTGAACTGTGCGTTAGCGGCAGGAATAACTTTGCTGTACCTCAGAGACTGTAATAATCTCTTGCTGTCTTTTCCATCCAGGTACGTGTCAGCGCTGACCACGCCAGCACGTCTGTCTCCAGTGGAGTTCCACTACCCCCCGTTGCCGCCCCAGGTGCCCACCTTCCAGATCACCTCGCCCAACACAAGCCACGCCCTCTCCCTGCCCCCTGCTGCTGCTGCCTACCACAGAGAGAACGACCAGCCACTGCTACGAAGCCCTGATGTACGTTGTCACGTGTATATATATATATATATACAAACATAGCGATGACTGTAATGCTGTCAACATGCTATCAGTTAGTGGAGAGGCCTGATAATACTATGTTTTTTTATGTATTGTGAACAAATGAAATGAAAAGACATACATTTTCTGACTTCCCGAACATGTCTGTGACACTAAGGCCCAAGTCTATTCATTCCTTCTGAACTGAAATGGGCTGCGATTATATGCTTCTTTTTTTCCCAGGATAATTAATTTCCCAAAACAACTGACGACTGTAGGTTTTATTTAATGTTTCTCAAACAGGTGTAAATAATGCCTTTGTTGAGGACTATTTTCTGCTACATATTAATCCACATTCAGGTCTGAGAGGTACAAGCTGCTGTATATTAGCCAGTTCCTCTGAGCAAGAGGAACTGGTTCAACACACATACTGTTTCGTTTTGAAGAGTTGGAGATTGTAACAAACCGTCCATCCTCTGTTTCTTGTTTCAGGATGGAAGTTTATACAGGCAGCCTCGGCGTCCGCGGCGACCCTACCTGACTGAGAGCACAGGAAGTCTACCGTCCAGCCCCTACCGTCTCCCTGACGATGAGGCCTACGAGACCACGCAGGAGTACGCCTCGTCCAGGGAACCCATTCGCAGCAGGCGACGCCCGCGACGCAACCGCCTCAACGGACACGTCTCCCAGCGCTCAGCGGGCCTACGGGACTACAGCTCGCAGAGCTACAGCGAGTCAGAAGAGGAAGAGGAGGAGGAGGAGGAGGAAGAGGACGCTCAAGGGGAGAGCACACCTTTCCTCAGTATGCAGAACATGAACGTGGACCCTCCCTTATCGGCCCCGGGTTACCATCCGTCGACTGGTGCGGACACACGGACTCACCGCGGGCTGAGTCGGCAGGGGCCGCGCAGCAACGGGCAGAGCCGCGGCCCCCAGTCGCAGCGCTTCAAGGCTGACCACATGCCCCTTTAAGACTTGAGCCCCCCCCCCCGGCACCCACTCATACACCCCTGCCACCCCTCACCCCCTCACCCACGCCCCTTCCTCTTACACACAACCAGTGGACTAGAGACCCGCACCTAGGAGAAATATTTTTATTTTGTATAACAGACAGATATTCTAAACAAATGAAATATTTATTTTCATTTCAGCAAAAATTGTCTACTAGCTAACAGCAAAGACTTTTTTTATATCGGGGGGGGGGTATTTATATGTAAAGTTTTTTGATTTACAGCATTATGAAAGATGAAAAAACAAGAGAATTACGTGCCAATTTTTTCACAAGTTAGATAAATAGAATAATATTGTGGTGCCTTTTGCTGTATGCTGAAGTCGGAGGTCCCATTGAGTTTTTGTAGCCTTTCTTATAAAGACTCCTCGTTTTTATATAGAGACCAACCCTCTTCCTTCCTTTTGCTTTGTTTTTCTCTCTGATTTGGGATCTTCCTCTTTTTGAACTGTGATTTGATTATGTCATCATGCAATATTGATTCCTCCTGTGTAAAAGGTGTCTGTTTACATGAGTATGATCCATGCGACGCGCTCGTTTCACAGGGACATCTAGTCACTGACACAACCGGATGTGTAGGGTTAGTTTTCTCGGATGAATTTTGGGTGAATCTTGATCATCGGTCATTTATGTCCTCGTTCGCTGCCTGTCTGTCATTTGTTGTTCTGTGACAACATGAGTGTTAGGGAGTTGGGGAAGTGACTCCTGATTCCTCTGTAGGTGTTCAGGGTGCTGTCATAACATTGGTATTGTTTGCAGTGGGTGTGTGTGTGTATGTGCGCAACTCATGAAGGCTCATTTTGTTCGCACCACTGTTCACCTTGGAGGGTGCGGTCTCTTGTTTGACCGACACGCTCCCCCTACCAATCCTCACGCTGCCAGAAGCTCCATTGCACTGTAAGAACCTCCCTCATTGGTCGGGGAGCTGCGGATCCAAACCGAACCCAACCAGTCCAGTTGTAATCCAGCCTGACTCTGGCCTCCCGTGGACTGCCCAGCCCGCCCGTTTCCTATGCCAGCAGCTTAGAGCCGCACTGTGTCTCAGGACTTCCCCCATCACATCACAGCCAAAAGACTCAAACCAGAGAGAGCTCGTCATCTCAGTTGCAGTTCAGTCCGCAGGCCAGATCCACGTCCCCTCACTCCCACTCCTGTCCGTCAGTCTGTCAGGTTTGTTGCATTCACTCGTGGCCATGGTTAAGGGAGCACGGTGAAAAACTCCTGGAATCAGAAGGGAAAGTCAGTTGCTTTCTTTAGAACTTATTTTTTACTTCAAACGGTTGTGTGCATGTGTGTAAGTGGGCATGTGTGTAGCTGCGTGTGGGTCACCATGATGATGAGGATGATCCAAAGCCTGGGAGACCACATCTGCTCGCTCTGATGCGGGGGCATAGCTAGGAGTTCTGGGACCCCCCCGAAGAGGAGGACGTCGGTCTGGGTTCCCCCTCTTTTCTTTTTTTATTTAAATAGTATAATCCTACTGGAAACTTTACGGGCCCCCTCAATCTGTGGGCCCCTAGAATTGCCACCACCTTTCACCCCCACTAGCGATGCCACTGCTCTGATGGGGGGGGGGGGGTTATCACTCGCAGGTCGCTGCGTGCAGGTTCACACCACTACAGGGCGAGTTTCCGAGTTTGTTCTACTTTTTCTTTAGCTCACAGCCAAATGGTGTTATATGATAATACTGATTACTGCATCCTTGATTTGCATTCCTATACCTTTATTGATTGAACTTATTTTTGCTTGGTCATATTGACTGAATGATCTGTTTCGTGTCTGTCTCTGTCTGCCCCCTTCCAACTGACATCACCCAGACCCTCACCTCCATGTCTTTCTCACCCCTGTATCGACCAATCAGAAGCAACTAGTGGCTGGATTTAGGCCCCATCTCCAGACGAGAACACTGAGCAGCACATGAGCAGTAGGCTGATCATGTGAGAAACTCTTCCACCCTCAAATATACATCAGGCTTAGAGATCCTGTCAAGCTCGCTGAGGAAGATAATACTGTGTCAGATACAATATGTGTCCCTATTAGAGTTGTGTTTTTTGGTTTGTTTTCTGTATTCACACAGAAGATGCATGGATCACAGATATAGAGAGTATCTTAAAAATGACAAAGAGCCCCCGCAGATTCAGGGGAATCATACTAGAAATATATTTAAAAAAAATGATTTGGGTTCCTGGGCTCAAAGGTCTGGCTAGTTTTGTCTTACTATCACTGTAATAATCAATCTGGGATTTGCAATGTGGAAATACTGCAAGTGAGGGTAGTGTGCTTCTAGAGCTAGTTGAAATGTTAACACCCCCCACCCTAGTTCTCACCCTGCACTTCCCACCCTGACCCTTTACATAGACGCATACATTTTGCACATGCTGACATACATAACTATACACATAAAGAAGCACACATGACACACACACACACACACACACACACTCACAGTCCTTCCATGTGTTTGTGTTTGTCAAGCAGTTTGCCTTCGTCTTTTTTACCTACTGACACCCTCACTCCTAAACCTCCTTCCCCCCCTGCCCCCCCACCCCCCTCCCCTCCTCTCAACCCCCCATCCCCCTGCATGTCCTAGTGGTACTGGTAGTTGGGTGCATGGAAAAAGCAGCAAGCAAATCGTTTTTCCACTCGGTGAAAAAATAAAAAATAAAAATGTGTCTTCATTTTAACATTCAGCAATAAATCCCCCTTTCTCTTCGTGTCCTATCATTCTTGGAATATGCTAGAAGATTTTTTGCAAGTTTTATCAAAAACGTACAACTTGTAAAAGAAGAAAAATCCCAAACCACCCCTTCATATGGAAAATAAAACTTTATTCCTACAGTTTTTAAACGGTCCTGTCCTCTTTGTTTAGAAAAAAACTGCTGTTTTTGTATTTTGTTACAGACTTTAAGATATTGTCATATTGTATTTACATAAACAGGTGAAACCAATAGTCAGACATGTACCTACCATGTAAGTCAGAGTTGCAAAGACAGAAACACTTAATTGCAGATGTGGAAATAGGGACTTCTATGTTTGTTAGTAAGAAAACATCAAATTAAATATTTTTTTATAGAGAGTATTCACAAGCCACAATTTTAGGTCATAACAATCTGTACAAGGTGAGATATCCTCTGTCCTTCACTTACCCTTGTATCGCTCAACATCTATTTTACATGAAAGATTAATTACAATATTTTATACTACTCGTTAAATGATTTGCTGACATTTTTGTTTGCTCTATTATATATAGTATCAAAAGTCTGTGTAAGGGATAATTGTTTGGATTTTAAAAGTGTGTGACTGGTCCCATTTTTTAAGCGGAACACAAACCTGGAGGAGTTGAGTACATGCACATATTTACTGATCATGTCTGTCCTAACTTCTTCTCTCACTACACTGAAGTTCACTCCTCTTCAGATTGCCTTATAATGACTTTAGACTAACTATTATTGTGTTTTTTTCAGCTTTTCTGCCTTTATGTGTTTGAGTTGACTGGAAATGACATACATCAAAGGTCCTGGGCCAGACTGGAGGCAGGTATGTTGTAGGCACCAGGACGTCTTCATGATATGGCATTTTCATTGAATCAATCCCAAGAAACCAGTGGAGCAGAGCGATGAGATGTGTCCTCACTCTGACAAATCCCACTAAAACCCGCAACTCGAGTCACCTCTAAGTCTCGATCTGCAGGTTTTTCGGTCATGGAATGTTGCATCACCAAAGTTTCAGGATTCCAGAAACTCCCTAGTCCCTCCAAGTACAGTATGTCTCGTTTGAGCTGATAACCGAGTGGCTTTGTGGGGATGAGGCTCAGAGATTAAGATAAAAACAAAAATTGAAAATGACCAGTTTGCTGTATGTGTGGTTTAACTTTTGTCCTACAGACCGTTATATACAGTGTGTATATACATGTGTTTTCCCTTGTTTGTGTCTGATTCCTCTTCAGCCCATCAGATACAAAGTAAAAACTTGCAAATCCTGTTTGTTCTCTTTCTTTCAGTAGGTGTAGCCTTGTGCACACATGCTCCTGTCAGTGTACTTAATGTAACATGTTCAGTGAAACCTGACTGCACCTTTCACAGGGGCTCAGGCTGAAGGAGAAAAAATTTGACTCATCAACTAACTGATTGTCTGGATTCTCTCTTTGGTTTCTGTGAGATGAGAGTGGGATTGGATCACTTGCATGGACCTTAAGCTTTGGTTAACAGAGCAGATGATTGTTCAGTGAATGAAGGAGGCTTCACTTAAATCAGGTAGGAAAAACTAACCGAGGAATCTTTATATTTATGCCTTAGCACTTTAAAAGAGAATAAAATAACGTACAATTTTTACACTTATTTGGTTTCTTATCTGCTGATATAACTGTTATTTGAATAATTCACTCATTTATTCCATCAGTTTAAATATAGTCAATTCAAATGAAATTTTCTTTATAGTTCCCGTGGTGTAAATTTATCTTGGGCCACGAGAAACCCAGAATATAAGTTACCTGCCCAAAAAGATAATACAAAAACGACTCGTAAAGTTCATCCTTGACCTGGGGAAGAGAAGTTGGTGAACCAGTTTTAACACTGGTTGCATTAATTGACTTAATGATGTATACTTGATGTATAAAAGTTGTTATGAAGTTGTATGAAGTTATCCCAGCTGCTGACGAAGAACATGGGATAAAATTGAGAATTCAAGAAAAACAGCTGAATGGACTTTTGACTAGATCCCTTTTCACGAGGTCACTTTTTTTTCTCACACACATTAATGTCAAAACCTAAAAGGGTGTGATAGAAACCTGTAACACCACATCCATATGAGATGAAACGGAGATCATGCCTATTATTTACAAACATTGCATATACATTTTAACACAATAATAGAAGTCAGGGTATTTTCTGTATTTACATTTTAAACAACAGTTTATTAAATTTAATTTAATATAGATATTATTGAGCAAAAAAATATCTAAAACACGTGTAAATCTGTAGTCTTATGTGTCACTTTAGGACCTATACACAGATGTAAATATTGATTTATATTCTTCAAGGTGTAGTAAAAAGGAAAAGACTTTATTAAATGTTTCTGCATCATCGATACTTTGTACAGATTAGTTGGAAAACTTGGACAAACAATAGTAGCAGAATGTTAAGTATATCTATAAATAAGGGCAAAAATGCTCTCTTGACTGCCAATTATTCTTACACACCAAGCATTTAATGTATTTTGACTCTTTTTTACACGTTTGGTCCAAACTCACATACTGCTTGTGTATTTGCAGAGGAATGGCACGGATTCACTGTCGATGGCATAACCTGCTAATCTGCCTGTGCAGCCCGTGCATCTGCCTGCTCCTGCTCTTCATCTACACTGGTGTCATGCTGAGTATCAACATGACAAACTCCAATGTCTATACGATCCCCAGTGGGCCTCACTTTGTGGCCTCCGGAACTTTCAGAAACGAAGGCTTTGCCCCGATGCCTAGAACTTTCTGGGCGCCACCCTCGCAAGTCAAAGGCCTCTGGAACCATCTGCAGCTGGTCAGCGAGCGTGTATACAACCCCATCCTGCATCCCAACAGCAGCAGGTTGAGGTTTGACGGTGAGTCCCTGCAGTGGAAAGGCTACTCTGAACTTACAGATTTGGAGAATGGGACATCAAACTTTGGTGTGTACCGACCGCTAATCAAAGAGTTTGTGAGACACATGCAACAGAGGGATTTTCCGATCCTGACACAGCCAGATGGAACATGTGGCACTGGGGCAGACAACGAGAAGAAGCGCCCTCTTCTTCTCATGGCCATCAAGTCGTCAGAGTTGAACTTCAGGAACCGACAGGCCATTCGACAGACGTGGGGCCGGGCAGGCTGGGTGGCAGCACACAGCAGTGGAGAAGAAATTGGGGGGTATGTCCGCAGGGTCTTCCTGCTTGGGAAAGAAAGCCCAGAGGAATTGGGTGTAGATGTGTCGGAGGTACTGCAGACAGAGAGTAAACTGTATGGAGACATTCTGCAGTGGGACTTCAAGGACACATTTTTCAACCTCACCCTGAAGGACGTGCTCTTCTGGGACTGGTTCTCACGCAACTGCAGCCGCATTCACTTCGTCTTTAAGGGAGACGACGACGTCTTCGTCAACACCATGAATCTGATAACCTATCTGCAGGACCAGCTCAAGAAGCCAGATACACACAAGACGATGAAAGACTTCATGGTCGGACAAGTCATCAACAGGGCAGTCCCCGTCCGAGAACGCCACTCCAAGTACTTCATCCCTGACAGCTTCTACCAGGGCCTCTATCCTACGTACGCAGGCGGGGGAGGGGTGGTGTACTCCGGCCTGCTGACCAGACGTCTACACGAGATGGCCAAAAGTGTTCACCTGTTCCCCATCGACGACGTTTACGTGGGTATGTGTATGGCCCGGCTCAACACCTCCCCGATCAACCACCCTGCCTTCTTCACGTTTGGCCTTGACGAAAACGAAAAGGAGCCTTGTTTTTATCACATGATCTTATTGGTCCACAAGCGAAGCCCCAAAGAGATGGTGAACCTGTGGGCGCACGTGAAAAATACACAGACACAGTGTAGGGACGTGCCATTGAGGGAAACAACCCAAGGAACCTAAACTCTGTTTTACAAAGAGTTCTTACCACAAGTTGAACATCTATGCTTAACCCTCTTAACCCTCTTCATCTTTTTAGGGGCATAAGACATCGAACATCTGACTCCATATGGATCTCTCCCATGTCAGACCCTTCTCTTTCAGCTCGGCCGTCACAGTTTGTTCCCATGTCGCTTTCGGCCTTGTTGGAGTTTTTCAGGTGGTGTCCATCTTAGAGTGATCTTTGTAATGCGGTTCGGGTCCATTTGAACATTTGAAAGTTAAAAAGAAGTGACACTGCAACTAATGATGTCTGTATTTAAGGTCATGAGCTCGAGGGTGTAAGTCATGTTTTTGAAGAATCTTAATATGCTTAATATGATTTGAAGAAACATAATTCAAACCACATCCTTCCAAGCTTGAAAAGCAAACTGTTTATATGTGCATTCACATAAATAACGGTAAATTGGTTGTTTAACTTGAAACCGTCACAGACACATCATACACACTCATTAGACGTTCTACCAGTTTTCAGCAGAAAGCTATTGGCATGGGGACTCTCCTGTACAGCCAATCATAGACCTTGAGGGGTTCTCGCAAAATTGTCAGTATATATATACTGACGTAACTGGCCATTCTTTGGGGGCCCATACAAATGGCCTGCTTTGCTCTCCTTGTTTCAACTTCCCTGATACGGACACAGACGATAAAAGAACTTGTAACATATTGAGCACATGTACTGCATCATTGTGTCAATGTTGTATTGTACAATAGCCAGTAAATATTATTTTCTCGCCATTTTTTCCCCTGCTAAATGATCCACAATGACAATCTGACTTCATTCATTATTCATATCCAAGGGCAGAGTGATCTAGATATGTTGTGTTATCACCCTATTAACAACTGAATTTCCCTCGGGATTAATAAATTATCCATCTATCTATCTAGCTAACAGGTCGGTGTTTTGGGGAATAATCAGATGCCAAGTGCTTTATTCATGTGAATATCCTCACTCACTCTAAATGGTTTTGTACCAACACACTCATGGATACTAGTCCCCTCAATATATGTATCCTGGATCCACACCAACATTTAAGGGATCTTCACTGACTCATGTCACATCTTGCCACCAAGTTTCATAATAATCTGTCCTGTCCTGTTGCTGTGTCATCCTGCTAACTGACTAACAGACAAAGAAACAAACAAAATAAACCAAGTTAACCAGATGCTCCTTGGTGGATGTAATAAACTAAAAAGGTGTCATGTTGTCTTCCTGTGTGTTTCTCTTGCCCCGCAGCTCAGTTGCCTTCTCATTTGTGTTGTTTCTGTCCGACAGCTGACAACAGGCCTTTTCACCAACCATTCGTAACACAAATTTTTAATCCACAAATATTTCCCATTTGAGGATAATAAAGAAGAAACCTAAAGATTGGAAGGTTAATGAGGTCTGCATTTGGGGCAGTTGTTTTAAAGCATGGCGGTTGACTAACATGTCTCCTGTCACACCTCGGGGGGTGGCAGCTGTGAACGTCTGGTTGATCTGGTTCCACAGGCTGTAAAAGAAATTGCTCAATGGCTTCATGTCAAATATTGTGGGCTAATAATTAGAGAATTAGGACACTGTCTGCTGCCCTGCCTTCGACTGGTGACCTGTACGGTTGCCTCTTACTCATTGTCAGCTGGGATTTGCTCGAGCCCCCCCCCCCCCCTCAGAGGATGAGTAGCATAGCTGAATGATGGATGGATGGACGACTACATGGTGCACATTGAGAATTTTTATTTCCATATATATTCTTGCATTACTTCTGCACAATTCTTTCCAGGGGGATTTTTCTTTTCAATGAAATAAACAGAGACATTAAATGCTGAATTTTTTTATTGGGAGACCGTGGTAGTAATGGTACAAATGTAACAAGAGCCCTGCAGAGAACTGGTTCTCACCACACTCGATGGAAAACCTAAAAAGCTGTTAAAGGCAAGTTTTTAGTGTGAGGATTGTCTCTTTGGAAAACTCCTCTAAAAGTGAACCCCAGTCAAGATTGAACTTTCTCTGTGGATTCTAAACACAAAGTACGTATGATTTATTGTGTGTAAGAAAGCGATGCAACTGTTTGGGTAGAAATGGATCCTAGTTGGCAAAGGCTTTCTGCCAGGCTTTAGGAAATCTGGTGTGATGATAAAAGGTCTATGTAAAGATCAGGTCGAGTTGGATGAACAGGTCTCACGAGTGTAAAAAACTAAGATTAAAATAAATTAACAAAGTCAACAAACCAGATTTGAACTCGTCTCCTGGATGAATGTTCTGTGTGTGTGACTCATTCATCTACCACAACCTACTTCATGCAGACTGTCTACAGCCTTCCTGGCAGAAAACCTCTTCCAATTTAAATAAATGTTAAGTAAAAGAAGCACACAGCAGTTAGGTTGCCTAATTCAAAAACACATCATTTATGTTCCTTGGTTCCAGAGTTCACATAGGATCACCAAGAAGAAAACGTGAATGCCTTTAGTCATTGGTACTTTTGTCTGTCAGTGGGAATGTGAGAGGGAATGTTGTCTGTCTGGATTTGCTCTGTGATTGACAGTCGACCTCTCCTTGGAGTCCCCCCCCCCCCGCCCCCCCTCCCCTCACGTCAGGTGTGATTGGCCTCCGCCCCCACTGCAACTCTTAATAAACTGGTGAATGAGAAGCCTGGTGTAGTAGTGAACTTCAACCTTTAACATGCCTGTCTGGGCAGGGCCAAACAAAGATCACTCGGCTTGCAGCTTCCAGACTCATCGATCAAGTCAACAAAAAGATCAACCATTATAGGAATGTAAATACATTTTTGAACAATTCATTTTTGTTAAATGTGAAATGTAGGAGTTTCTATTCATTATGTCCTACAGAGGACGCTGATACAACTGTTTATATTAGAAAAACCTTGAAAATGTTTTACATCACCTGAGTACAAACAATCCAGCAAATCCTCCACTGGAGGTCAGTAAACAAACGAGATGACACTGGAGGTTATCCTACAGAATTTCTATCTTTTATATTTAACTGATTGATTAATGTTATTAACTTACAGGCACGACTTGTTTTGGCCTTCCTCTGTAAGTTCACGTTCACTCAGTGAGCCCAGTGTCTCCAACAGTCTGTGAACCAAGTGCAGAGGCGGCTGCAGCCTGAGGAGCCCTGCATCAGTCAGTGATCACAGCAGCACAGTGACACTGTCACAGGATTTTCACAGCTTTCACTCTCAACTGTCCCGGTCCTCAGTTCTCCTGCTGTGAACCCGTTTCTGTCCCTCCCTACTTGACCTCCTCCTCTTCCTCACTGTCCTCCTCCTCGCTCTCGCTGTACTGGTAGTTACAGCGGTTGGTGTTCACAAAAAGGTCGCTCTCGTCGTCTTCAGAGTTGCTAGCCTCCTCTTCCTCGTCGTTTCCTACAGTCTCCTCCTGTTTCGTTGTCTTGTCCTCCGCTGAGGACTCCTCCACAAAACCCTCCGGCCTGGAGAAGAATGTACAGAACATCACAACACACACACACACACACTCAGTAACACCTGACAAACTGATGCCGGTTGCGTGATGTGACCCGGCGTGTTCTTTCAGTGCGTTGTCACTCACCAGAGCTTCTGTTTCTTTAGATCCCGAATGTGATCTTTGTAGAGAATGAAGCTGATCTCTGCCTTCACCTTCTCTCCTTCCTCAATAGGATCCACAATCACATAGTCACCTTGAGGATCAGAGAGCCCACACACAGGTCATGACAGTACCACAGTGCAGAGTCCCAAACTCTAGACTCAAACAGTTAGAAATCTCACTTATTAACACTTACTTTACTAGGATTTCCAAGAGCTCTGTGTGCTTACAGAGTACCTTATAGTGGGGTGTAGTTCAAGCAGTATTAAGACTGATAACGCGGTTTCACAGGTGTTATCAATCGTATCAGTCATATTTCAAAAGCGTTATTGGTCTTATTGGTTCGCCTATTGGTTTGTGAGCTGCCGTTTATGAAGCTTCAACTTTTGAACTCTTCGAACTTGAGTTTATCCGACTACTCCAACCAGCCTGAAAACTGTTATTTCAGTTATTCGCCCTAATCCACGTCCTGCTGTGATCATAGAAACACATTAAATTCTCTGTCGATTCTCTTTCTTACTCTCGCGCTCAGCCGAACCCGAGAGGCAGAGTTTCGCTTTCTGAGCTGGATGACAGCGTATGATCTGATCTCACTGCCAGTCTGTAGTATTTATACAATCTCTTCATCCCGCTCCATCACTTACCTCTCTTGATCCAGAGGTTCTTGCGGAACTTGGTGGGCATGCTCACCAGGAAGATCTCGCCCAGAGCCGTGACAGCTTCATGGAGGTTGTTACCGCGGCTGCCAGTGATCTACAGGAGGAGGGGGAGGATGGAGACAGGGTTGATGTACGTTGCTCAGCTGTCCACTCTGGTGAGGTGAACACGTTTAGCACGCAGCTCACCTTCACTATCTGCTGCGTCTCTGTGGGCGTCATGAAGTCCCCGAACACCTCCTTGACCACGTGTTTGCGTTTGGTGGCTTGCGACATGATCCCAGAGGCTGAGCTGCAGGTGCCTTCGCCAGCGGAGGAGAGGAGGAGGTGTGAGGTGGTACGACAGTAGCCGCTGATGACCAACAACCCATAAACAGAATACATTAAAAAACTAAAACACACATCAGTCAGTTATCAATGCATCAACTTTCATAAAGCTTGAGCTCCATCAGAGCGTCGGTAGTGGCTGAACGCATGGCAGCACGTCTCCTACTTTCCACAGGTAACTACAGACGCTTCTGCCCTGTTTATGACGACCACGAACATTAGCACAGCTAGCTGAGCAAGCTAACAACCATCTCCACACACGTGTCAGCCACGTCAGCGGGTTGTATAGATACCTTGAGAGAGAGAGAAGAGCCGCTGTGGAGTTTCCTCAGAGCTCAACACGTGACTGAAGAGACGGACCGAGGAATAAATACAATGTGAAATGTCTCAGAGAAGCGGAACCACATGTGTCCGTGTTTTCTAACAAGAAGTTTTCCCTTCCGGTGTCCACTTATCCTCTCCTGCCAAAATAAAAGCCGCTGTCTGTTTTCATTGTATCTGTAGGATAAACAAGGCTTCACATAATACTTTACAATATGGATGCTATTTTACTTGCTATTCATTTCTATTTTATGTCTGAGTGATTTTTTTCATAGCTGGTTATTTATTTCTTATATCGTGATTGTCAACACGGGTCTATTCGTTCCGTGGTAGTGGCTTTGCATTGTGGGAAATAGAGTTTTGTATAGTCTCATTGTGAGCAACATTCAAGAACACCAGTGTTCACTGAACACTGTTCAGGGAAGCTCTGGTTCTCACAAACATCACAAGGTGCAATGGGTAAAACAAAAGGCAATTTTATAGTTATTATTGTGTGTGCAGTAATGCAATGCATGCACATATACAATTACTGCCCATACTTCTTATAATTATGAATTATTCTGCCATAAATGTTGTCCCGCTACTCAAAACATGCAGCTAGGTCGGGAATGGTGTGATCTGTCTATTCTAAGACTTTCTGTTTTTTTTATAATGTCAGTATCATTCCATTCTACAGTCGCCTCAAAGCAACAAGATGGCAGATTAGATTCAGGGTCAGGGTCTTTCAGTGTGGAGTTTGCATGCTCTCCTTGTGTCTGCAAGAGTTTTCTCCTGGTGCCTCCCCTCACAGCCCAAAGACATGCAGATTAGGTTAAGAGGAGACTCTAAATTCCCCACACATGTGAATGTGAGTATAAATGGTTGATTGTCTCTGTGTTGGTTGTCAAGTTATACCGCCCCAATCTTACCTGGGATTGGCTCCAGCCTCCCTGCCACCCACTAAAGGACATGTGGTATAGATAATGGATATTCCAGTTCATTTTAGGAAAAAAAACAACATACACAAATGATAGGATTCAACAATGTTTTTTATTCAACCTTCACTCATTTCTCATCATTGTCTTGCAGCAGTTATTACAGTGCACTGCAGTTATGTAGTAATGTGCAAAACATTCCATCGTAAAACACAATTTTCTTTTAAAAGAACCTCTCAATAACCACCTCAGCACAAACACTGCTAACAAAACATAACAGACAAGACAGACTTCTAGCAACAACTAGTGCACACACCTCATCAAAAATGGGCCCACTAACTGTGAGGAGAGATGGGTTAAAAACCAACACTGAATAAACACTGCAGTCGCAACGACTGAATTAACGGAATTAAACGTTCACAAAAACAAAATGCACTTGAATTAAAATTATCATAACATATCTGAGCAAAGCTAGCTTTATTAGAGCTGGTATCTTTTTGTAACTTGGGACCAGGAGTTAGATGTGGAGGAGGAACGCTGGTCTGATTTAACGGAAATGGAGCCTCAGCAGGAACTTAATGTGTGTGTGACCAGTGGAGAGGTGCAACCACCTCTGTGTGCGTGTTTGGATGAACACCATTATAATATGAGGGTAGTGCTTTAGTTGACCACAGCTGACGAGCACATCTTGTTGATTCCACATAAATTGGACCCCCTGTACAGGTTGTAGTAACCCTGTGAGAGAGAGAGAGAGAGAGAGAGAGAGAGAGAGAGAGAGAGAGAGAGAGAGAGAGAGAGAGAGAGAGAGTCAGTAAAAGTGCAAAGTAAATCTAGTTTTGATCTTTAATCTTTATATTTGTTCCGTGTAATGAAATCCTCCCATGGATTAAATATGATACAAAACATTAGTTATTTTTGCGGAGTGCGACCCAGAAGTTTGTCTCTGGCCTCATTACATGACATTAAAACTTTGTTAGTCTCAGAAACACTGATTATTTAAATATGCTGCTCCGCTGTGTCACTGAATTCTACTGCAAATCTTTTATAGATGAAACTATTAATTCAGAAGATGATTGGAGGATTTTGTAAGTAATAAATGTCGTCGTTAGTCCCCTGTTGTCTTACCTGCTCTCCATAATCCTCCCCCCAGCTGTTTTTGATGGCCCAGAAGGGGATGCCTTTACCTGAAAAATCAGAAACATCCATACAATGTACTTTACTGCATCTGAAAAGATTATCCATGAAAACAATCGGTTTGTCACCTGATCATCTTGACCAAATTGAAGAAAGGATAAAAACAATTTTTTTAAAAACTTACGTTCTCCATATCCCACCATCAGCACAGCGTGGTCGATCATCCATGGGTTGCAGAAGATCTTCATTGGGCGAGAAACACCCTTCTTGTAGAACTACAGGATACAATTGAAGTGAATTAAATGTCTTTATATGCTGATAAACACTAAATAGGATGCACCCTGACATGATAAATAACATAGATCTTGATGTATACACAGTTGATGGTAGAGTAAGTATAAGTATAGCCGCCTTTAGACATCAGTCTTGAAATGATTCATGAAAATTTCCAGAGGGGTTGTATGTGAGAATACAAATGTTCAAGTCAGTCTCTCATCTGAAATTTTTCCTGCAAACCCCTGAGAAATTGTCTGCAAAATGTCAGGGAATTCTCAGCGAGCGAGTGGGGGGTGTTGGTGACGTCTCTAAAAAAAACAAACTAAAAAGAATATCTCAGGATGAAAAAGAGAAGCCATACATGTGGGAGAAGCTGAGGAATATGTCGGATTTGAGAAACAGTGAGATTTAAGAGTCTTTGACGATAACGGCCGACAACAGTATTGATCTGCTTTGTAAAAAGATGCAATTTCCTCAGTAGAATTTATATCATGTCCTGCCTCCACCTTGGCCTCCAGCATGCAATACCCAGGCTCCACCCCTCGCCGGTTCAGGACATTTTCCTGTTGTTGTAAACAAGTCCAACCCAGTCTATGTCCTGCTGTATTCTTCATTTGTGAGAGGCAAGCTCTGGAAAATGTTTAAATGTCACTGCTGTGCTGGTGTGCTGGTGTAACAGTGATGAAAAGCTGCCTACCTGCATTGCAAAGGCATTCAGGGCCACAGAGACTGGTCCATTTTCAGCAAGCCAAGCTGCAATCTCTGAGTAGAAACAAAATATCAAGATCAGTCCATTAAACAGCCCTTTGTCTCACACCTTCAAACCCAAGAACACATGGCTGAATACTGTAATTCCAATTATATACCTGCAAATGAACAATGATTGGTCTCCACTTCTTATTAAAAAACATCTCTGAAGATCGTATTTATCAGTGCCTTGCCACCACTTTTCACTGATTCATTCAGCCCACTCACCCTTCTCGTCTTTGGACAGCTCCACAGAGCTGTTGATGTATGCAGCTACTTTCTTTGTAGCAAAGTCACAGTTCTGCTTCTTCCCAGTGTAGGAGTAGTCAGTCTCTGTCTCCAGGCCACCTTCACCACACACCAGGGAGCAGGAAAGAAATGGTTAAAATTCACAAACACAGCACGGAAGTTTCAACACAGAGGTCCTATTTCATCAACATGAAACAGACCTATTTCTAAGATATGTTTTTCAGGCAAGGCCTAGTATTGACACATTTACCCACTATTTTTTAATGATGCAGGGTTCATAAGTTATTGTCTCTTTAACAGGTGATGACTTAATACTACAAACTGTAAAACAACTTTTCGACCATGACCTCTTTTTGTTTTGTGCCAGGTCCTTCATGTGAACTTCAAATTTGGACAAAAACATGACTATACTCTGCCTCTAAAATAATTTCCGAATGAAAGAAATCCCATTATAAGGTTCACTGTAAGCTGTGAGTTATTGTCAAGGCTCTGTATAAAAGTTAATATTGTAAAGGGTTGTTACATGCACCCCAGGGTAAAAATACAATCAACATATGTGAAGAACAATTAAGATTATTTCCAAGAAATGTTGTTATTTTCATCAATTCCCAGGTACACATCTCAGGAGTGTTGGAACCAATGCACATTCAACTCTGGGAATTCTCTCTCTTTTGCAGTTTGCTCAGAGTAAAAATGAGATAAAATTTTCCTTGGAATGGAAAATGGAGCACTGAGGTTGGACACATCAAATTCTCACCCAGCTTCTCAATGGCTTCATAAGCGTTTGATGGCAGCCCTCCTTTGCACGCCTGGTCCAAACCGTCACAGTCAACCAGCTCTGCAAGAGGGCAAATAAATACACCAATCAAATCTGGGCTTTTATCTCAAACTGCAAACAGAGACTTCTCTATCTGCGAGATAACGTTACTGAATAATTTTCTTATTTTATGTGTCTTCTTCTTTACCTTGTTCAGACAGTGACACCAGAGTTCCATTTTTCAGGAACCACTGGCCCTCAATGTTGCCAGTGACAGAAAAGGCCCAGCAGGATCCACACATACCCTGAAATAAACACACACACCTCAATATAAAGTAAGCGGGATGTGTGATTCATTCATTAGCGGCATGTTATTCAGATCCCTGTAATTAAAGCTGTATTTTAGTACCTGATTCTTCACCGGACTGACAGCTCCATGATCCCGCCAATCCCAGCTTGCAGGGGCGGGACCTTTGGCCGGAGAGGCCGGTTTCATTGATCGATGGAGGTTCGCCTGGCTCAGGAGCGGGTTAAGGTAAGTAGAGCGAAACTCCTCCTCTGGAAAAAAACAAGACAAAGTGAGAACAAATAAAAGCCTGCTTCTAGAAAAGCTGATGACGCAAACACCTGGTAAGCAGAAGCAACATTTCCCCATCGGAAACTATGTGGAAACACAAGCCTTCGAACAAACAGACACACTCACCTGTCAAGTCGCTGAACTTAGTGACTCCATATTCTGCTGAGCCCTGATCCAGAGACTGGAGCTTCTCAGCAGTCTTGAGGTTCTCATGGAAGATTCTCAGGCGACGGTCTACGTCTGCAGGGTCAAAATACACACATTTGAAAAAACTCAAACTTTCACCTTATTATTATTATTATTATAGCTGGCGCTCTTGCAGTGAAATTCAATTAGAGAGAAGGCAGATGATCACTGATATGAATTCTAAATATAAGCCAATACATTTTCTGTGTCTGCACCTTTCTTTATTTTCTACATGATAATAAATATATTTTAATCAAAACCATCAGCGGATAAGTAAAGCTGTGTAGTGAAGTGATTCTCAACAAAAAATGTTAATAAAAAACCCTGTTTATGCAGCGGAGTGTTGTCTTATCCTATTCACACTCCTTAACAAATACTTTTAAGGAGTGTGAATAGGATCAGTTTTGTTGGTTGTCATAGATTCAGTGAGTGAATATTTTCAGCTAAAGCTACAAAATTTGGGTCTCTTTGAAACGACATCTCAGTAGTTGGACTTTTTTATTTCAAGTTTTTGTTTAGAAAGCAACGTTGAGTCTGTTAAAAAAGGCTGAAGTGAATTGCTATGTATGTTGTATTACTGTGTGTCCTTAAGATGCACTTTCTGGTTTTTAATTAAACTGCAGCTAATTGAGTGTAAAAGGGAATATTTCCCTCTCTAGCATCATCACCTGCTGGCCCTTTTGGTTTATCATGATTTATTCTTTTGTCTTGGCATATTCTGTACTAATTCAAGTTCAATCTGCACCATCTTTTTATCATTAAGATGGTTGGTCCCGAAGCCAGACCAGTTGAGAACCACTGGTGTAGTGTGTAGTTACGGAAGCATAACGTTTTTTTTCTGTTTACATCCATTTATCTTTTTGTGAGTCTTCAAGTTATGTAGACATGAATACGACACACTATACACCTGCTATGTTTGGTATGTACCTAGAAACTTGTTAGTTACTATGACCCCTTTCAGACCTGGTATTAACATCTGTCCTGACTAATCCCTTCACAAGTGGACAGCACCATGAACAGGTGTGAATGCATTAAAATGCATCCTCAATGTGTCTCAGACCACATTCAGAGGGGATCTGGGACATATGTAGCTTTGGTCTTTTCACTTTGTGATTGCAAAAGTGTCCCGGCCACATATGAAGGAGCTGATGACCTTTGATCCGCTAGAGTTTCACAACGAAGCAGACTTATTTTTATGCTTGTGACATACATTGATTATTTTGTGGCCACCGCTACTTTATGAATACGGACCAATACAAAATGATTTCTATTTTGTTTAAAGGGATAACATCTTTCTTCATAGTAGCCACTGTGTCAGCCACTTACCCTCCTGGCTGCCGTAGACCTTATTGTACTTCACCATGAACTCTTTGAACTGTCCCAGCAGCTCCACCGACTCCTGTCAGATAAAGAGCAGAACAAACAGAATAGATGACGAAAACCTCAATCCTATGTTCATATTGATTATAGCAGTTCACAACAAGAAGCAGATAACAAAATTGAACTTAACAACATTTTGTTTTTGTCTTCGATAATGACTTATTTTTTACCTCCATAGGCGGTTTAGCGGATAGATCCTCCACCTCGTTGGTCTCTTTCTCTTGGAATTGAACTGATAAGAGAAACATTTGGACACGATCAGTTCCTGAACCACAATCAGCCATGCAAATCTAATTGATAAAAAAGAACTTCAACAAAGAGGACACTAACATAAATAATGTTGTTAAATATATATATGAAATATACTTGTACAGGTGGACTCATCCCCATACTTCACCCTTTTATCTCCTTTATCTCTCCAGTATAAAGTTATTGACCAGGTTATTAAACAGAAGAATATATAGCTATATATATTATATATATATATATATATATTGTGCTGAACAGTTTGATTGGGCCGATGTCATGCAGGAAGATCTGTTGCTATAGAAAGTTATACTGAGCCCCCACTTTTGGAAAACATAATGAAATGCTGAACATCCGATAGTAATTGACCAATCAGAGACACTACGACACCTGAGGATTGCGGGTTATCTAGTACGTCTCCTTTTCTTAAAATGAAGTTGAAGTCATACAGACTTATTACAGCTTGTGGTAAGTCTAGCTCGGATGTTCACAATATAATGTCTGATAATCTAAGACTGTATTCCGACAATGAATGGGATTTCTATTTACAGAACCACACTGTTGAGTTTTATTACTAAGGAAGTAAAGCATCACGGGGTAACACGGAAACACCATTAACAATTTATCAACAGTGAGTGCTGCTAACCAGCTAGACATCTGTACAGAAAAGTGCTGAATCATCCATACTGAATGTGTTAGTGTGATTGGCTGAGTCAATGCTGCTGACTGACCTTTAGGTTGACACTTCTGTTTGAGCAGAGTCGAAGTGCCCTGCCAGGGAATGTCCCACACTTCAAACATGCACAGCTCCGTCTGACATAAACATAAACATAAACAGCGCACAGAGATATTCGGATTATAAACATTATTAAACTGTATACAGTATATATTTACATTGTTAGAAATTGATTGAACAGGTGGATTGACACACTTGCAGACCAAGCCAACAACATCAAAACGGACAAAAAAGTTGATTTACAGCCTGTGGTTGTAATGACATTTGTTTCATTATTCAGATACAATGTGCTCTTTCTTTTGGGAATAAGTTTTAACTATGTAGTCCGGAAGAAGGCAAACGAAAAATCAGAGACAAATGTATGTCGGCCGGGTGTGTGCATGTATGCATGAGTAAGAGAGACATCAGCAGGCTCGGGGTTACTCCGAGTCAAACTCATGTCACAACATCATGTGATGTAGACGTAACTGCTGAATGACAACAACAACACTGCTTCAATAAGAAATCAATGCAAAGCTAGAAGAACACAAGCAGATCTCCATTTTGGCAAACTACAAACTGAAAGAAACGCACACACATTTTTGTACTTCCATCTTCGTTAGGACACTCGTTGACATAATGTATTCCTGAGCCCCTTACCCTAACCTTTAAATAAACATACATATACATATATATATATATATATATATATATATATATATTTCCCAGCACTTTGTCTTCAGCACTTCCGTGGCTTTTATATACGCATATTTGTGGGTCTTTAAAAATATGAGGACAGTCCAACATTTTCTCACTTTCCCAAAATAACATCACTCCATATGGTCCGCCCAAAGATTTAAGTACACATACAAACAAACACACACCCTACCTTGAGTTTCGGTGTTTGCAGGTAGAAGTCACATGTCCGGAGCATGGTGGATTTCTTGCACTGAGTATTACTCACTTCTACTGTTATTGTGTAGCGGATTCCCTTAACCAGCTGCAAAACAGACACACAAAGACAATGTTTTTGTTTATTTACAAACAAGATATTGTGCGTTTATTGTTCAGAAATAACAGTCACACTCTTGTATACTGGTGTTCATACTTTAGCTGTATAATTGAATTGCATTTGGTCAAATACTTTCAGGAAATCTATGTGTCAGTATGGGGATGCATTTTTGCTGCATCATCGATGGCGAGGCACTGCATCACGCAATCCAGGCTAGTAGTGTGACTTCCGGTCAGAATAAATATAAGTATTGAGAGGAATATTTCCTTTTACTTGTCGTTGGAATTTAACAATTGAGGCATCGAAATAAAAATTACTGACTGTGAAGTGAAAATATAAATGGTTTATATCTTTGTTGTATTCAGAAGAACCGTTTGGACCCCTATTCTATTATTTTGAAGAGGACATTATATTTCCGGTCTGTGTTTACTTCGTTAGCCGGTCCGCAACGTCAATGTTGTTCTCAAAGAATGTGACCTACTCTTACGTCATTAGTCAACATATGATCAGTATTCACCTGCCACACTATGGCACAATTAAACACTGTATATTGTGAATAAAAGAATAACACGACAAAAAGCCTCCATCTGTATTTGTAACCTGTTTGGTCGCGGACACGAAGCGGCTGATCCTGCGGAGGTGCATGGCGTTCGAGCCCCGGTTGTAGTGATCCTCGGCGAACTGCAGAGCCTTCTTCAGCCCCGGGTCAGACCCGTCGAGCAGGATGGGAGAACCGGGAGGCCCGATGAGAGGCCGGTCCAGGTCCTCACCGAGCCCGTGAACCAAGCCCAGCACGGCGGCCAAAGCCAGACAAAAGATCAGCGGACGGTAGCGGAATCCAGCCTCCATGTTGGAATAGTGCTTTCAGTGTTGGAACAGATTGTTGCCAAACACAGCTGATGAAGCTGTGGGAGGAGGAGTCAGCTTTAATAATGAGAGAGGCGTGGCCAACACACACACACGCACACACACGCTCAAAAGCACCAATGTTGCTTACAAACCCTTCAAAGATACACACCCTAAGCCCACTAATCAAGCGTTATGGTCCGTCAAGTGTTAACCATAAGGTGACAAATGTAATGTCAATCGAATTATATGGTAAAACGAGGCTTACCTCCTTTTAGCACTAGGTGGCGCTATCACCATTGCTACATCAGTGGAATCTATCACCACTGATCCTGACATTAAATTTGACATCTGACTACATGGTAATTCTTTGCTTAATGAATCCTTTGAAATGTTGCCTTATATAAAGCCTTAGTGGATCTAAATGGTAAGTCACAAACTTGAATGTAGCCGAGGGACTTTTGTGTGAAGATAGTTTGAACCAGACCGATTTGCTGCGTTTTACTTGGTTCTGTTGAGACATTTTGACACAACCCTCTCCAATTACTCCAGAATACGTACATTTTAACCAGGGCCGAGGCGCCCGCGAAGTTTGCTGAGTTTTCGACGTTGTTCAAGTCGTCAAAGATGCGCTTCGTTTTCCGGAATATTCAAACGAAAAGCAATAGGGTCCTAACAAACTGTGGGTTTTCCCGGATGGCCATGTTGAAGAACTGCCCTAAGAAATGTCTATAATAATCTCATATGTAACCCCTAACCCTTAAATGAAAAAGGTCATTACTTAAACAAAACAAAGATGTAACATTACGAGTATAATATGAAGAGAAAGGTCATATACGTATATCAATATTTCTAAAATGTAGTATTAGAAGATTACAATTTTAAGTCAATTAAAAGTAATAATAAAAAAAATGCTCAAAAATAAGTAAGATTAGGAGACTAAACCCAAATTGTGAATAATATTACCTGTCTTATTATTACAAGAGAAAAAGTTATAACATCTTTGGGGAAATAAAAAAAGGTAAGTATTTTTAACCAAACCTCATTGTTGGTGGTCTGTTAAAACCACTTTGAAAGTTTCACAGATGTAACCAACGATAATTTCACAGTTGACCAAATATTCTCTCATCCACAAAAGAGACGATTTCTTCAAGTGTGTCTCTTTCCTCTGATTACACAATTTCATGATCAATCTTTTCAAAGTCCTACGATCTGTGGTGCTGATGATCCAAAAGATAAAGTTCTTTATTTCTTAAACTTCTTCTGAAATGTAACCTGACAGGATCTATATTTCGCATTCTGATTCATCCTGTAACAATAAATGTAGCCTACAGTTATTAGATTATTCTTGTAATAATTTTTGTCTGGCCCATTGATAAAACACTCTTAGGAAAATCTCTTAAATATGAATATTATAGTATTAAATACCTAAAATAGTTTTGGTTATCTACTGAAAAAGCACAGCGATATCAAATCTACTTTTCTCATTAATTACACCACTATCGTGAAATCTTTTCCTCTTTACCTGCGGGAATCAAATCGAACCACCAGACAGAGACAAAATATCGTCACCTTTCCTTTTGGGGGGGGGTATTATTTTCGTGCTTTTATTCTCGATGATTTCTCCCGGAAGTGTTGTTGCCGCTGGCAGAGAAGAGGCGCTAGCGCTGTTAGCACTGCGGCTAAATATATCTGTAGACAATTGCAAAGCTAACATTGTAAACTCACTAGTGAAGCTGCCCTGACACGTTTTCATCGGTGGAACAGTGGCATTAGCTGTTAGCTTAGCCACCGGATGATTAAAATCCTGTTGTAAACGTTATGATTCATTTATTTCCAGGCGTCAGGTTGAATTCTTAGCATTAGCCTCTGAGCAAAGGTCTGACTGGCAGACATGGAGACTCGGGGGATCGAAGACATGTTTGACTTTCGACGGTAAGTCAGCTAAAGCCTCTAAGCTAGGTGCTACACACACAACCTCTTGCTAATGTTAATAAAATACAGTTTCATTAGTGACGTGTATCGTCAGCTAGCTAACTACTGTAGACTCATGCAACGGAAGTCCAATCTTTTTAAAAACACAAAGCTAGCTAGCTAATCTAGCTATGTGCTAGACACGTTTACATAAGCATTTCAGGGTAACTCTCAAAGTGCAACGTTGTGTAACACTAATATCAAGGCTCAGAATGGGCTGCCATTAGCCACAGCGTGCTTTGACCATCCAGCGAGCTTAGCCTTGTATAGTTGCTGGATTGCACATTGTAAAATAACATCATTGTCTGCTGAAACTGAGAGAGAAGTTTACTTAAAGGACGAACTTCTTTGTACTGTTTATAAACAAATCACTCTGATGTGGCCTCAGATTTTAAATGTAAAGGTTGTGTTTCTATCATAAACACCAAGAATATATTTTCCACCTTCACATTCAGGGGACACGAAAGGGGTCATCACACGTATGTTCCAGCACCTAATGCTCAGCCAACCCTGTAGAAACACGTGTAGTAAGGACTGGGGGAAATGGCAGACTGAAATTCAGACTGATGCTCAGTCTTCATGACCTGCTCTAGAGTTGCGAGAAAGATCCACATTCAAGTATAAATCTGTAATGTAGTGGTTTACCAGCAGGTGTTGAACAAAGAGCGAAGTACACAATGTCCTGCATTTTTTTTTTTTTTTATTCTTTCATCTGTCGTGTTCATTGCATTGTATTATACCTCTTTTTATTAATATACATAGATGTGTTTGATTTTCCTGCTTAAATACATTTATTTCACCTCTGCAATCTGTCAGTGTGATCCGTGTGGTCTGAACTCAATAAATCGTGTGTTTCGTCTATTTGATTTAAAAACGTTTTTTAAATTCTTTACTCTAACAGGTTCCCTAAAGATGCAGTGGTTCTCCTGCTGTTGCTGATTTACTTTCCAGTTGGAATTTGTTTGATGTTCATACGCATTTTTATTGGCGTCCACGTGTTCTTGGTCAGCTGTGCACTTCCAGAAAGTTTTGTTAGAAGGCAAGTATTTAAAAGCATACATTTTTCTACAAAGATTTGTTTTATACGAACATGCTACTTTTCTACAAACACATTTTACTCTCAGTAGTAACAATAATAGCTGCTGAAGCAGTACCAGTAGTAGTTGTTGTATGCATTTCATGTATATCAATCAAGACTCCATTAAAGGTGCATTTAGTAGTAAATAAGGACTAATAATGTCAGTTAATGCTAAGCTAGTCTAAATGCATACTTTATAATACCCCAATAAGGTGTATCAGTATGCCCTCATCTCACAGCTTTAATTAGTGCACTAAATTCCGCCATGAATTTACTGCACAATTTAGTTCACTTCAGGACACATTATAGTTTACAGAGTTCAAACTATAGATTATTTCCATGAACCATTAACTACATGTGGAGATATATATAAACTAATGATGTCTGGCTCTCTGGGCACAGTAGTGACTTCCATGTAGTTAACAAGTCGACCCTGTTAAAATTCACTTCTTTGTTTGCCTATAGATTTATTGTGAGAGTTATGTCCTCGGTGCTGGGAATGCACGTGAGACAGAAGAACCTTCGCTCCAGAGACAAAAACACCAAGCTGTACATTTGCAATCATGTGACAGACTTCGACCTCAACATAATCAACCTCCTGACCCCCTGTAATACCGTGAGTGTTTGACTTTAATACTGTTTACATCTATGTTTTAAATATTTGAGATATTTCTCTACCATAAGAATGCAGCATGTTTCCTGCACCAGTTAGCCCCTGCAAACACACACAAACTTCCTGTTTGCTGTGACGTGCACCCACCCTAAAAACACTTATGGTGAAAACTGCACAGTTGTTAATGTTGCAGTATTGATCATCATCAATGATCCCTTTTATTATTGGCCAAATTTTTAATTTTTAAAACCTGTTGCAATTGCAAAGCCTTTTTGATCATCTACATGTTAGTATTACTTTTCAATCTCTGCCAATGATCCCCAGTGAAACTGCATGGACAACAGCACATCATGTTCTGTATGAAAATATTAGTTTCTGCAGATGACAGATGTTGCCACGCAAATACAAACAGTGTTTGCTGTGGTGCATGAGAGTATGACAAAGTCCTACCTGCTCATTTTGAGGACAATTTACTGACCCTAGTGACATGTTTTGTTTGTTAACTTTACTTTTTTGTGTTGTGCAACATATTGTGGTACTCTGCCTAGTTACATATTGTGGGTGGAGTGGTTGGTGAGCTTGCGCTGTCTCCTGCTGCTTTTTAGCCACAGCTAGAGGGCTCCACCGGCTTCATGTGTTGGGCCAGAGGCTTCATGGAAATCCATTCAACATCTGGCCAAGGAGCGATAGGGGAGACTCTTCAGCGATACTGTTCCACTGAAGGCACCGCTCCTTTGCTCCTGTTCCCTGAGGAGGACACCACAAACGGCCGTGCTGGCCTCCTCAAGTTCAGGTAAGCACTACTGTAACCATTTGGTATCCACCAGTATTTTGCACATGGAGACTCGAAACTTTGGTCGTGGTTGCTGTTTCGCTTTATAAATTTCCCTCCAGAGTTCTGTGGAGATGTGTAGTTGGCTCCAAGATTGCTTCATTTCAATGTTTTTTTTTGAGTAACTCAGAACCATGTGTACTATATCTTCATCTGAAGCCTCCAGCAGACAAACTGCACCACTTCATAGGAGGATTATGTATATTGTTACGGTTTCCATTTATATCAGTTTTTAAATGACACAGTAATGGTAACTATGTTCACCAGAGACTGCGTTATGATTTGTAAGAAACGAACCACCAGGTTGAGGACTGTTTATCTCTGATGTATTTAACTGATTCAAATTGGTAAATAAAAGAAAATTTGACAAGTTTTGAGCGGTTTCTCAAAAATCTAGGGCTGGTCATCTGGGAAAAGTTAGCAAGAGTAGGATTCACTACAAAATGCAATAGAAGAATCCCGTCCTCTCCAAACAGCTGCCATGTCAATTTGTGACCAACTTCCTGCTATCACCTCTGCTTCAACTGTGTAGTTACACTGACTGATCATTTCATCGGATCTGAATGAAATGATTGGTTGTATTTATTACAGTTCTGCAAGGGCAGGTACACTGGCTATGCTCTTTCTCTTTGTTAGACAACTTTAATGATGGCTATCGGGACGTGAAGAGGATTTCAACAAATAAGAGTGTCTCAGCAACAACTTATGGTCAAATGTACTTAAACCACTAACAAACATGTTTTTTGTTCCTCTCAGTTCTTGGCCTTTCTCACTGACTGATTCCATTCAACCTGTGGCCTTAAGGGTGACAAGACCATTGATTGCTTTGGTAATTTCTTTTCATTAAACTTGACTTTTAAGATAAAGGAGATTTATTCCAATATAACTGATAATATGTTTTGTTAACGGCATAAACTGCTGGAGTTGTATCTGTAGGTGTCAATAGACAGAGGAAGTCAGAAACTCTATAAGGGAGAACAATGACATTTTATGTTCCATTTCTAAGCTTTGGAAATATCATTGCCAAATGAGTGAAACTCCTGTAAGTAGCAGCAAGCTCATTATTGTGGTCAGTTTAAATCTGATCCAGCAGTCTGACTACCAGGAGTAAATCTGTCTTGTGCTGCTGGGTGCACAAGTGGCTGAAGTTGAGTGAGAACATTTAAATATTGTTGTAAGATATAGCACCACAGTTATTATTGTCTCTATCATTTCCCTTGCTGACTTTGTGTTCATAATTAGTTTTTGGGCACGTCACTTAATAAAAAGTGTATTGACTTTTTTGTCTTCTGTCCGTCCACAGAGCACACCTGAGTCCAGCTGGCTGACCGAGCTCTTGTGGACTTTCTTTGCTCCATGTACAGTGTATCATGTAAGGTACTAAATAATTTGTATCAACTTTTCTACCAGCACTTGCTTTTTGAAATACAATCATGCTCAGCAAATATATTATCCACTCCCATTAGTCTGCTTTTCTTGGAGACTGATGTGAAACACTTTCAGAGTATCTTGATGATTTGTCAGAATTTCTGCTCTGCCATGATGTGATCAGAATGACCTCTATCAGAGTCGTATTTGTTTTTTATTTTCATCCTAGTTGGCTCCCATCAGTTTCCAGACAAGATGGCGAGTCCACACAGGAGTTTGCCAACAAAGTCCAGGAGGTAAAACCAATGTTTTCAAGTTCAGTGAGATTTGTAATGGTAAAATGTCAGTAATAATGCAGTTTTTCTGTATCGCTGACCCCAGTTCCTGTGCTTAAATCACTATGTAATATCTCTGTAAAATCCCTTCTTTTTTTTCCAGCTTCTAGCATATGAACTTGGCCTGGTCTCCACCAAGATCACTAAAGCTGATAAAGCTGAGCACATCAAAAGGAAACGACACACTGTACCACAAACATCTACAAGTAAGTCAATCACATAAACTCATAATCCATCCAATTCTCTGCATGTAAAGTTTGAGCTGATTGTTTTCAGAGGGATGATGGTTATTCCTCTTCTAACCCTAGGTGTCAGACCTAGCTCTATTGGGCTCGGTTTCATGGTGCAGAGTTTGGGCACTGACGATCATCGGATTGCTAAGATGGCCCAACAAGTGAAGGATGTGCTGCCTCATGTTCCACTCAATGTCATCGCAAGGGATTTAGGTATGACACACATTTACCTTTAACTGTCCCTTTGGAATGTCGCTCTGTTCAGTCTTTAATTTGACATGCACTAACATTAGTCTCTTGATTACGTACAGCGAAAACCAATTGTGTTGACACCACCATAACAAATATGCTGGAGAACAGGGAGGAAACTCCAATGGAAGCAACCGGGACGTCTACATTTGAGCCCTCAAATGCTGACTCCTACTCCCCTGGTTCTGAACCCACCATAAAGGTCTGACTATTTGATTCAGAACTGTTAGCTCTGAGATTTTAAATTTATATTTATCATTAAGGATCAAATTTCCTCTAAGCATATGAAGTTGATATTCTCTAGATGATAGTATAAATATGTGTGGGGAATTTCAGTTGACAATATTTTTTTTTTGCACAGATTCAACCTGATTTGTGCAGATCTGTCTTTCAATAAATGTTTTTGTCATCCACAGCCTGCTGCCAAATCTTTTGGGAAATCACCAGTTGACAGACATTTGTCTCTCCAGGATAGAAAAGAAGCGCTGTATAATTTTGCAAGAAGGTGAGTTTTTTTCTTTTCTTGCCATAATAGCAGTATCCCCTTCATAAGGATATGATTTTATTATTTGTAAGAGGAGCTGCCATACATTGGGAAATTGAATATTCGTTTGGTCTCTTAACCTTTGATTTAGTCGAATATTTCTGGACTCATTGAAAATGCTCCATGTCTGTTGCACTTGTGTTAATAAGACACCTCAGAGAACAGCCAGAGGTGCTTCATTATGCACAGCATCTTGCACTTGTCCAGGACTGAACAGTTATGCAATATTCATATGGCTTGAGACTTACTTTGAATTCATTCCTCGGGTTGTGTCTGTCACTCAGCACTGATTCTACACAGTGTTAAAGCTAAAGGTCTTATGTCAAAATATACATGTCTCTGCTGATTTAGACCCTGCGGATTTGTTCTAAAATCCACACAGTCTCTGACAGAGAAGTGAGGGAGCAAGTCACCGAGAGTAAAGTAGAGTTACCAACTCGAGGTCTCTAAACCGTCCCATCTCTTCTTTGTTTTACATGAACCATAGTGCTCAACAAAACAGGATCTGGTCTTTTTATTGTGTCACCGAAATTTTTTTTTTACTCTTTTTTTATTTTATTTTATTTTTTTAATTTTTATTATTGTTCTAAACAAACTCTGCAGTTCGCCTCTATGAAACTTTGTAATGACTGCCCTTATTATGTTTTAGCCCGCAACTTGGTTCACACTCATTAGTGTTATTTTTAGACTCAGCAAGCAACTGTTTCCAGTAAATATCTTTAGCCACTGTACATAACCACACAGACCATGTGATCAGCTATCTGCTGAACCTTGTGGAGCAATTACAGTGCTGGTCAAAATTATAAGCACCCCTGGATTTTAAGTACTAAATTTAAAATATCTTCAGATCCAAATGTATATTTGTATAAAATGCCCAGGGACACTAAACAAAGGGGAAATAGGGAAAAATGTGTTAAACAGTGATATAATCCAACCCTTTAATATACCAGGTCTTTTTATGGAGTTGCAGGGGAGTAGAAACGACTAGAGAAAGAATATTGAACTTACATGTGTCAGTTTGCCTGAATAATGGCTGCAGAACAAAGCATTTTTTTAAACAATATTATTTCTAGTTTTTGATGTTACCCTCAAGTGAAACAAATGATCTCAGGTAACTCAACAGTGGAGAAAGAAATATTTGCATGGAAGATTTCACCTCTGTGGGCCTTACTTACTTTATAATCTCATTATAAAGATTAAAAACACAACAACTTTTAAAACTTATTTGGAAAAACTGTTTCTTGAAAAGGCTGTATATTTTAGGTATTTCCAATGTGGAAGATATTTTTTTTCAATTTCACCATATGGCAGTTGATTCATTTTAATCTGATCCACAAAGGCACCAGCAACACCACATGTTTTGCAAACTCATTGAGTCCTGTTAAAATCCACTGGTAGCATGTTGGGTATTAAGTGTTTCACAACCCACATTTATCCCAGACTTGTGTTAAATTCTTTTACAGATTAACTCTTATGAAGTGAAGTTAACACTGACTGATGGTTTTTTCTGTTTTTCTCTCCCAGACGCTACCTTGAAAAACAGGGATTGAATCCAGAAGACAGTCACTGAACACTTCGGATCAAGCCATCATTGAAATCTTGTCAGAAGAAGCATATACTACCTGCACAGCTGTGTAATTTAAATGATGATTTTATATTCTGTCAACAGGTTCTGTTACAAAACAGTTGTTGTCATTTCCAAACGATGGAGATGAGTATTCAGAACATGCTTCAGTTGATGCAATGGTTATTATGCATGTCTTTAATTCTTCATTCTGGCTGATACATAATTTTGATAACAATTTGTATTATGATCCACTGACTGTGAATCATCTATTTATTTTTATAATGTTCAGAGTCATTGATGAAAATAAAGTTCAGCTTGACCTCTCCTTCAGAAAGTTATTTCAAACTCATCAGATGTTTTATGTCACCTTTGCTGTTTGGGGATTTAAATTAGATTCTGATATTTAAAGGTTAACGGGCTCTAAAGGACATTTTGAAACAGGCCTGCAATGTTTTACATTTGTGAATGATTTGCATTTCAGCAGTCAAAGCTGTTACATTTTGGAATTTTTCATCTAAATCCTGCCATAAGATGGAGCCAGAAAAAGCATCTCTACTGAAGATCAGTGGTCACGCAGCACTAGATGTCCTCACCAGCTGTTTGAGAGATTTACATATGAATTTGAAAAGGCTGATGGTGATTCAGACACTCTGAGCACATTTATAAGTGAAAAATGCAAAGGTTACACATGTGCAACATTAACGTAACTCCTGGAGCTAGTTTAATATCAGGTGGGTCATTTCCCACTAAGACAGGTCATAAATATGTAAATGTACTGCTGAAAAGATGAGTGGATTGCTTATAACCATTACAGGCCTACCTACAGCATAATTATACTGCTGCTATCGCAATGTGTCTGTGATCTAAGTCAATCTTGTTTCTCTCTCTCAGGCTCTTGGCAGCTTGGTATTGAGAAACATTTATGAAATTAAAACCTGGATGTTTGCACAGTATATTAAACATGAACATCTTCCTTGATTTGTTAACACACTGGGAACATGACTGTGTTCTACCATTATAAGACTTAAAATCTAAATAATACATTAATAAAAATCAACAAGAACGAGCAATAGTTAACAATAGGAACATGTGTATGGACATTAACTAAACCCACGTGGCCGATATACTAACAGCTAACGGAATTATAGTTGTTGAAGACGCAATATTTCCCACAGTACGCGAATGCAGCGTCCTGCCTCGCCGGTAGTGACGTCATCTTCCTGTCAGACGGAGCAGGCGCGGCTAGGCTAGCAGGTTAGCAATGTCAGGTGTAGAAGAAAGTTCACATGAGTCGGTGGAGGTGAAGGAAAACAACGCGTTTGATGATGACGTCGAGGACCAGCTCGGGGACGATTATGCTGTTGACCCAACTCGATATATATTTTACAGGTACTGTGTGCTTGGCCTCTCCCCGACATGTTTGGGTGGTTAGCCTGCTAGCTCTGACGGCTAACTAATTCTGCAGGAGCTTAAGTTTGCACTAACTCGGTGATGTTGATAACTGGAGGTTAAATGCTGTTGTTACTTTGCTTAATAGTTGCTCCAGTGACGTTTTCTCCCGGGTCACCGGCACCAGAGACACGTGATCATTGAATCAGTGCTGTGCTAATTGAATGGTGGAGCTCCCTCCTGCTCCGACTAGTAGCTGCATTTAACAGACTAACCAATGTGAACATATAATGCACCCACACCAGCTACATTAGGCATCATGAATTCACGCTGTTTATATTTCATCAGTAAAACGACGTAGTTAGCAGCCATCAGGAGGTGTTGTCGCTCAGCAGCCAGGAAACCCACCCCCGTGTTTGTGTGCTGCAGGGACAGAAAGGAGTGGGCAGACCTGGAGCCAGTTCCCCAGGATGATGGACCGAACCCTGTGGTGAAGATCGCCTACTCTGACAAGTGTAAGATTGTTGGGATTGCTAGAAAGAGATGGGAGTAAGCAAGAGAAGAGGGTCACATGAAAGTGACATCTGACTGTTATTGCTCCTGGTCTCTCTCTTCTCTCCCCCACGAGTCTGATGGAGCCAAAGGAGTTCTCTCTCTTTGTAGTCGTCAGTGCTGCTCCCTGTGGGAACTGTTGTGATTCTCCATCATTTTCTCTCTATAAATTCTTGACCTTACGATGTAAAGTGCCTTGAGATGCTGTATAATTGAATTAAATCATCCTGCAGATCCAAATAAACATATCTCGCTGTTAAAACAATTGTTATCACCTTGTGATCAAACAACCAAAATGAGCTTTCCGTTGTGTTTTTTTTAAACTTCCTACATCCGAAATCACTTAAAAAGCAGATGCTAGAAATTGTGCCGGCATTCGACATTACCAAACAGATGATCTACAGTTCGTTGAGTCTGTTAGTAACTCCGACTTGTTTAATGCACATTCATACATTTCTTCCCACAGTCTCAGATGTTTATGACTATTTCCGTGCGCTCCTGAAGAACGATGAGAGAAGTGAACGGGCCTTCGCCTTGACAGCAGAAGCCATCGAGCTAAATGCTGCTAATTACACAGTGTGGTGAGTATGCTGCAAGTTTGCATTATGGAAAACCAATGTGTACTGTTAGGTTGTGTTCAATCATCTTAGCATGATGGGGAGGAATGAAAGATTTCTTTAGTTTTTTTCTATGTAATAACTTTCTAAGTGGTGTTTGAACCCTATTATGTCTGTGGGTAACATGATATGTAATACGTAGGGCTGTAAGATAAGTCAAAAAATACCTCTAGTCACATATAAATCACCTTATAAATAGCAATAGCTAAATTTGTTTGTTATTTATGAATATGACGGCGTTGGTTGTGAAACTGTAATATTTTGGGGCTGTGCAGGCACTACCGGCGAGTATTACTTCAAGCCCTTTCCAAGGACCTGGAGGATGAGATGAGGTACATTACTGCCATCATCGACGAGCAACCCAAAAACTATCAAGTCTGGTGAGCGCTGGCAAATTCCTATCAGGTCACATGTCTTCTGTATCTGTCCAGACAACACAGAAAAGAACGGGAGGCAGGAAGTGTTTCTAAGTTCACTCATTTAAATGAAAAGATAACAAACAAATAAAGGTTGATTTTCCTAACCTATCCTCCAGGCATCACAGACGTATGGTGGTGGAGTGGTTGAAGGACCCTTCAGAGGAATTGGAGTTCATTGCAGACATCCTCAGTCAAGATGCAAAGAACTACCACGCTTGGCAGCACAGGCAGTGGGTCATCCAGGTAGGTGTTGGAGCCTTTAGCAGAGTTTGGCCTTTAAACAATGGAAATGAATTTGTCTCAATCATTGCACGGCCACTACGAAAAGCTCTGCATGATTCCATTAACAAGTGTGTTGCCAACGCTGGCTTTGTTTAATTTTCAGGAGTACAAACTGTGGGATAATGAGCTGGAGTTTGTGGAGACTCTTTTGGAAGAAGATGTGAGGAATAACTCTGCATGGAACCAGAGGCATTTTGTAATTTCTCAAACCACAGGTTTCTCTGATCCGACCATAGTGGAGAGAGAGATTAAGTGAGTCCTCAGTATAAATATTTAGACACAGATAATGTGCACTTTTTCAACTTGTTATTGGCTTAATCTCTACAGCGATTAACATAATTAAATTTGCCTATTTTGTTTATTTTTTTTATTGTTCCTTGACATAAGGTATTGCCTGAAGCAGATCAGGAAGGCTCCCCACAATGAAAGCGCATGGAACTATTTGAAAGGGTAAGATGTTACAAATAATGTTTTCCTACAGTCATCCCACAAAATGTACAAATGGTGGACATTTTTATCTGACATGAATATGCTTTTCTAATTTTTGATTAGAATCACTTACATTTGAATTTGCCTTCCTTATTTTGATTACAGGGGAAAAACTGAGTGGAGACCCAGTTATTAAATATGTAAAAGCTCACTGACACTATATCCTCAATTTGTTTTTAACCTCAAGGATGCTGCAAGACAGAGGTCTGTCATCACAGCCAGGTCTGCTGGAGAGAGTCCTGGAGCTGAAGGACACGCACTGTTCTCCTTACCTTCTAGCCTTTCTGTTTGATTGCTATGAGGATGTCTTGGAGAGCAGCAACCAAAAGGAAAATGTGGAGGAAGAAGAACGCAAGGGAACTTTAAGAAAAGCTCTAGAGGTAGGTCCCTAGTATACCTTAACAAACTCAGTCCTATGCCCGAGCCACACTGGGTGCATATGCAACGTCGGCCCTGCTTATGTATCCATTGTGATCCGGGTGTTTTATTAACATTGTTTTCTCTCTCTGTGTTTGTTCCCAACTCCTTGGAAGATCTGTAAACTTCTAGCGCAGGAGAAGGACACCATTCGTAAAGAATACTGGCATTTTTTGGGAAGTTCTTTAAAGAGCAAATATGGAAGCAGCGATAGCTCCGAGGAGAGTACGACAGACAACACCGAACCATCAGTCCCAGTATCTGTGCAGCAAGAAACCAGCTAGACCTCCAGGGGACTCGCACCATTTCCAATCCTGTGCTGTCTCGTCAGGGCTGTTGGCCGAACCAGTCCACGCAGTTTGATATTAATGTCAATTAATATGAGGTCATCTAGGAAAAGACTGAGACTGAAAGTAAAACATACAAGTCAACTAATACATGAAAGCCTCGCACTAACAGAAATCTCTTTTGAAAATGTTTTCACACTGAACAACAGTAAGAAGTGGTCATGTTATCACACATCAGGCAGTTTCATACATCCTGGAACATTTTGGGAATGTTGTCAGATTTAGTCTTATTATTTAGAATTCTTATTTTTCTTGGTTATTAAACATTGAGTGGTTTGTGAAACTAATTAAGCAGTGTTAACAAACCAGATGAGCGATGACATGCGGTGGCTTGTTGCTGCTCTGATCGATGACGCATAACATGTAGTTAATTAGTCTCTCTAAATCTGTAGCTGGTTAAATCAAATCAAATATACTTTGTTGAAAAAACAGTACACCAGGAAATTCAAATGTAAGACCATGAATAATAATGCTGAATAAAAGTGTTTAGTTCATTTGTTGAACTAAACAAGCCCCTTCCCTCTGATGTTTGTTCTGTTTGGTCCTTTGAGCTAAGGCCCCCCCCCCAATTCATACAGCACCTGTATTGACACACAGCCTCATGTCCTGGACTCCCTTGGAGCTTGGAAATGGATTCACTCCACTAGATGCAGCTGTTTCTACTTGTGCAGACACTACAACACAATCCATACCCTCCAGTTTCTAAATGCCAGCAGTGTGTGATTACTGCTTCTCTGGGAGCTTGCTTAACAGAGCAGTGGTTCTTTTCTCTGCTTTTCCTCATTCGTGTGGAGGACACTACTCCGCAACGTTCACGTCATAAGTAATGACATGACTGAGCACAAGGGACAAATACAAACGGTGACTGCAAGAAGACAGATCACGTGATTCATTTGCTCTAATCTACCAGTCGAGGACAAAACATTTCTCGCTGTTCTCACATCAAAAAGCTGAAGGAGCTGAAATAACAAACAGGCCACATGACACATTAACCAGGCTGCTGGGTGAATATGAATATAAGCTGCACTGTTTCTGCTACTCAAGCAAAACAGACCAGGGGCCTGCTCCATCACTTCAAGTGCTGTTTGGAGGACAGTGCTCCTCAGTGGTTAAACCCAAAACAACGAAACAAACAAAAGGGTTGCAGACGGTGTTTAATTAAAATACTAATGAAATAAACCACCGAGGAGTCGCAGGCTTTGGATGTTATTAAATATCGATGACGAAGACAGACAGAAAATCTTCAGTCTGTTGCTCAGTTCTGTCTGTATGTCTTGTCCAGTGCAGCTTTTTAACATGCATGCACGCCCAGTGTATCGGTGCAGAGGCCTGGACGAGATCCAGCCCGGTTCTGAGACATCTGTTTCTTATAATTGGTGGAGAAGGCTGCTCATCCTGAGTGGGATCCTCCAGCCTCTGCTTTCGATCGACTACATTAGTGCATTAGTTTGCTCACGATATTTTTATGGAAGCTGATGGAAAAATAACACCCAGAATAAAGTCTTATTGACAATAAATTCAATAGGCAATTACTTAAACCAAAGGTTACTCCAGAGTTACTCAGCAGATGAACGTACAGGAAAGCTTGCCGTCCAACTGTTCACTTGAAAAGTGTAATACTGTACTTTATAAATTGATTGAAGGTACATACAAATACTAAAAGAAACACAAAACCTGGCTTAGTGCATGTGAGGCTTAGGGATGGGGCAAGTAATATCAAACACTGTTCTTAATATCAAGAAATCCCCATAATAAAAGATCAAAACTAACAATCAACTTATCCTATGTAGCCAAAGTCTGCAGAGCCCCTAATCTCCATTGCTTTCCAGAACCCTTCAGTGTGTCATTACACTGACTGACAGGTTCCTTCATTACAAATGAATGGGAGAGCTGTGGTGTATTTTGTGTCAACCCACACACACGTACAAAACTGCTCCCTCAATTAAAACTTGTATTAATCCGTGGCGGAAAATAGTGCCTGACAAACGCATTGCATATCAATGCTCAATTTAGGATTACTCAGACCTCTACTGTAAAAGGAATTAATTCAGACTTTTTCCAACATGACCCTATACACTCAATTTACTTCTTTCTGGTTCACATCTGAAACTACTGCACGTGAATCCAAAGGTCTGGCAATAAATCCTCCTTTCGTGATGCTTTTAGTCAGATATTTTCATAAATCGTGGAGTTTGATGGAAAAACCTTTCATATTGGGTGGACTGATAACAGCTTCTATGTATCGTCAGTATCTTTAGAACTATGTCCTAACAAACATGACGGATTTGCTGTGGGCCTTGACTGAGGAATGTGCTCCACTGAGGTGCACTCATGTTTTAGAAGTGCTGAGTCAGTTAGATTGTTTAGGAGGCTGCAGTTTGTGCTGCCGTTCAAATGTGTTGGATCGAAGAGGTGTGTCTGTTGTTTGGCCTAATCTCATTGATTTGAAAGTCACTGAGAGTTATAGCTTCATGGAGGCAATATTTATCACAAGGCTGTTGCATTAGCATTCATTTTAGCTGGGGATTTCCCAATACACTGACGAATGAGAACCACTTATTGAGGCTGAGAGGCAGAAACTAAGCAGGGATCTGCAGCCGTACTAAGAGCAGAACAATCAGTGATGGGGAAGTAGGTGGAGAGATTGATCTGTAAACATTTCTCAAGTTTCTGATTCTGCTGTCCTCAGACCAGTCAACGCCCGACAGATGATATGTTACCAAGGTCTTTTTAAAAAAATAAGTTAAACAGACAGAATCTACTCCCACACAAACTGTTGTCAGTCTATTATAAGACTATCGGTAAGTCTATCCACAGCTGGAGTAAGTGTGAGCAGCTTTCACTCTTCCACGGCTCTTTGTGCCCTTTTACTGTTCTTTGATAAAAAGTCACTTCAAGGAACCAAATTAAAATGATTTATTGCTGGGCAATGAAGTCTCCTATTACACCAGGAAGAGCAGATGAAAGTGGCCAGGGACAGGGTTTAAAGTTACATGGACTTTTGATGTAGACTGTGACTTTCATAATGCTTAAAAATTTGTAATATTGAGCTTGGAATGCAAATGGTTTTGTATTTATATAGCACTTTTCTAGTCTTGATGACCACTCAAAGTGCTTTACAGTACAGTTTTACATTCACCTATTCATACAGTGCATCTATTAGCAGCACTTTGTTATTCTATGGGGGGGGGGGCATTCAGGGTTCAGCATCTTGCCCAAGGACACTTCTGCATGCAGAGGGATCAGACTGGGGGTCGAACTGCCGACCTTCAGGTTGGAGGACGACCACTCTACCCCCTCAGCCAAAGCCGCCAACAAGTGAAATGTTTCTGGTATTTTAGCTGCCACCTGCTTCGGTATATTCACCTGCAAACATTAGTCGATAAAGTGTGTTGTCTGTTTCATGTTAATGTTAGTTTGCAGCCTACAGTGGGTTTCCTCTTTCTTTCACAGTAACCATTTAACTAAAATAGGCTAGAGCAGAGAGGAGCTGAAGGGTTACATGATTATTTCCGTTAGGTTACCCACTACAATCCACACTTGATGCATTACGCAGTCATTGGATCCATTGTTGATAGAAAAATATTGATTAGTGCAGCTTTAAATAGTTCTCTAATACTCCTTCACCATCTTGTGTCTTTGTTAATTTTCCTTTCAGTCCTGCCCATCCGGCAGGCCCTGTCTTGGGTCTTATCCTGGCCAGACTCATCTCCAGCCTGGGTATTGATTCCATATGGTTCGGAGTCAATTCCTCTTCAGGATAAAGCTCCAGGCAACAACAGTGCTAACTGCTTTAGGTCCATTAATATTTATAAGCCAAGACAGGATTTTTGACCTGTCAACTACTGTTGTAACTGCTGCTGTAAAACTGTATCTGAGATGCTGGAGCGGTCCCTCCACAGCGCAAATGGACATGCACACACACACACACACACTTACGCACACACACACACGCACTGACAGTCTATGACTGACACACACGCACACACACGTGCTGGAGAAAATAGTTTTTTCCCCCCACTATGTGAGAATTTTTTGTCAATAAATTAGCTTAGTTTAATTATTTTATACAACTAGGAATCTCCGGCAATGAAATAAAATACATTTTTAAACAATGCTGCGTCAGTTCATAGCCTCCCTCTTCTTGCTGCCTTGTATTTGATGGGAATTTGTTTCCTTCGGTTGCAGCATCTTCCAGGTTTGTGACCATAACAGGGAGATTGTCTGTGTCACGGAGGGGAGCAGGACTCCCCTTGTGCACTAATCAAAGACCTATGCTGTTAACTTTTGCGCCGTCTAATTTGTCGGACAATTGAATTCAATAGCTTTCATTTGAACTGACTTATGTGTTGTGTGGGTGCTTCTAATGTGCAAAAACTAAAGCCTTATTCTGAGCTGGCCTGGTCCAAATATAAGGTTAGTTTTAAATTAATGGTACATTCTCAAAAGGCCTCATGATGCCAACATTGTGGAAACTGGTTTGAATGTGCTGATCAACTAAAGCTTGGTCATTATACAGAGGTGCAACAGAAAGGTGGAGCTGTGGTGTTTCCTGCTGACGCTTGGTCTGTTTGGGTCAAACGATGTGAAGTTATGGGTCCAGTCATCTTTGCTGCTGATGGTATTGACATCCACTGTCCTGTCCCTGCCAGCCAGCAGGACTGCAGATCAATCCACCAATCAGCATCATCAACCCCTCATTCAAAGCACTTTCTCTTATCTGTAAACCTACGCAAAGTAATACGGACCTAATTAGCCTCACACTCTCTCTCTCTAACACACACACACGCGCACGCACGCACGCACGCACGCACGCACGCACGCACACACACACACACACACACACACACTTACACACTTACTGGCAGCTGTACTGGTACAGTAAATGAGGTGGCTCATTGTGATGAATGGATGGACGAGGACTTTTTCTCTGGTGTTTTTCTCTCACCTGCACTCATCAGATATTTGGCACATTAAGTCTGAAACTTGTGCTTGTCCTCTGAAAGTTTTCACATCCAGACTAAATGAATTGGAAACAAATCACATCCAAGAACCTCCAACAATTTGCCAGCAAATTGCTTCACGGGATAGTTTTACATATCCTTGAACTCTTTGTTCAGGTGGTTGCATCCTGAGTGTGGAAACTAATTTCTCCATTTATCTAACGTTGTAAGTTATCGCTGGTCCCAGGACACATCTTCTTTTCTAATGACATATTCATATTGTTGGCAATGTCAGTTGGCCCACAGTAGCTGCATCTACCGAATGAACTGGCAGATATTCATGGTTCCCAGTGGATGAAGTGTTATAACTTTTGTGATCTTTTGATTTTTTTTCACTCTCCACCAGCAGGCCAAATTTGTCACATGTATGGGGAAACTGACATCTCCAACATTACCAACTTCTCTCAGACAAACTGTCAGAAGATTTAAGATATTATAATAATAATGCTTCCTATAGGATGAACCTAAATGACATTGGTGATCCCCTGACTTTCCCTCTGGTACTTACATGTGGTTTACATTTATCATTTTGAGTGAAACGACTTGACAACTACTCCCTCGTTTTCCTTTATAAACATGATAAACATTTTCTGAAATGTTCTCTTGAAGACATTTAGAGTGAGTCTTGAAGATTTGTTTTAGGGCCAAAAATGCGTCATTTCATCACCTCACAGTTGTTGTGCTTCTTTTGTTTCCTCCCGCTAATTCTCACATGAATTTAGTTTCGGCATTGATCATATATATATAAAAAAAAGACCACGCTTATGTCCCCACCAACACAACAGGTCATTTAATCTGTGCTGAATAAAACTAAGAAGTACAGTTTCCCCTACAGACACCTGGTGGATTGTTTTTAAGAAGATGTTGGCTGAGAGAAAGATGTTGAGGAGTCCAGTCAGCTTCCATCAGACTGGATGTTTCAGCACCACGGACAGCTCAGCCTCTGTCCAGCCTCAGCAGTTACTCTATTATTCATGATTTTGTTCACGGTTTCCAGAAAGATCCCCTATAAACTATAACCCTCATGAGAAAAGAATGAGAGGATGACGTGTCCATCACAGTATTTATGCAGCCTTTGTATAATTAATGCAATTTAATCATATCATGCCATTGTGCTGCGGAAATGATGATTCCATCTAAACTAAATTCATCCAGCTTTTATTTGCAGGAATAACCTTCAGTTTATCACCAGCCTCTACTACCAAACTGATTTACTACTCAGCCTGAGGGCTTTAAAGGAGTGTGGAGAGATGAATGTTCTTGAAAACCAGGGATTTTCTGGCTGCAGGTTGTTTTGCGGATCACCCACTAAACGTGTTGCTTATAAACCACATCTGGAGTGATGCTGCAGTGATGTGAGGGCCTGTGGGTCAGTGACCATTCGTCCACATGGACCCTGAAGCAGCTCAGTGCTGGAGCAGCCGCCTCCCCCTCCGCCTCTCACACGCCACACAGCACTGAGCCCGGCGGACTGCGGAGAGCCCACTCAGGAGCAGGGAGAAACTTTTGGTCGGTGAGCTGATGGACGGTTCTAGGTGATGTGGAGTTCAAAGTGATCGTTGGTTGTGTAGCCTATGGATTACCGATAAGTGCAGAAAACAGGAGCGCGTTCTTGCCATTAATTATTTATATATCTGTTCCTGTAAAACGGCGGGGATGCGAGAGAGACGCCACAGCGGCGAGGATCGGCCGCTCTGAACCGGAGTCACGGGCAGACGATGTCCCAGTGTGAGAGCGCTTCCAGGGGGGACGAGGGCGAGGACGAGGGAGGATGAAGACGGGGGGAGAGGGATCGAGAGTGGCAGAGGTGGAATATAATGAAGTTGAGTGGGAAAGGACTGTGCACCGTCCTCTCCAGCACCCTCCTCTTCGTGTGCGCCCTCAGCGAAGTTGTCGTTGGATTAAGATGCGTCTCTCTGGGATCTACGGTGAAAGCGCACTTCCACCTCGGCGCCGCGGCCGGGGCTTTCTACTCCGGGATACTTGTGGGCATCGGACAGGGGCTGCTGTGCTCCGCGCTGCTGTGCTGCATGGAGAAGCCCGGCTGCAGGAACCTCTTTCTGCTCGGGGTTGTGGTCTTCTTGCTGGGAGTGCTCACCGCCTTCTCCGGCGCGGTGGTGGACGGGGACGCGGCTTCCCTGGTGGAGAGGAAATATTCCCACTACTGCCTCCACACCGTGGTAGTGAACCCTGCCTGCGAGCAGCTGAGGAACTACCAGCGGAGCCTGGTCATCTCCACGGTGCTCAGCACGCTGGAGTGTCTGCTGGGGCTCATTCACCTGGTGATCATCAAGAGGTACAAGACCGCGCAGTTCTCCAGGAGCAGACCCTCTCAGAGGCAGAGCACCGCGGGCATCCTGTTCAGCGAGGACCGGGACTGCTCCTCGGCGGATTTCCAGCCGGTGTCTTACATCAACCTGGGTGTTTTTAACGTGTTGGACGAGACGGGCGCAGAGGTGCAGTGCGGGGGGCACCCGTCCATCGAGCTGCCGGGGTACGCGACCACGGACCCGGAGCTTAACCACTGCTTCCCGTTCTCCTACCCGCTCCCCAGCGAACTTCCGCCCGCATACGATGACATTTTCCCCGCTGAGGCATGCAACACATAGCCGCCCCGGAGCAGCCCGCAGCAGCGCTTTCCTCTGCTGTGGCAATCGGTGACTTTCTGCTTCATCAATCCCCCTCCTCATCCGCTGCTCTTACGACCCCCCCACCACTGAAACACAAACTAAACAAACTGAGGAAAACAGTAAGTGACACACAGGAGGACAGCAGCAGCAGCAGCAGCAGTGGATTTGATCTGATATGTTCTCAGGCTTCATGTGCCTGGAAGCTTCTCATGTCCATCACCTGATGTAGAGGAGTAAGTGACACAGGCCCAGACAGGGCAGCCAGATCAAGGCCCATAGACGCAACAGCTTGCAAAGTATTATAACAAAAGCAGAGTTTGTGTTTTGAATGTTTGCTGTTGACATTTCTACTTGCGAATAAAAAGTGCATTTATCCTCATCATGAAGCTGCTGCCACTTTAGCTCTTGTCGGTTTAGGCTGACGTTCATTTCCAAGGCTTCAGACAACGTGTCCCTATCGCTGAGTGTGGCTGGTGCCAGTCAGTGAGTTATTTACCAATCCATGAGTCAGCATCATCAAAGTGATGATAAGTACCATGAGTGTCATTCTCGTTCCATAATACTGAAGAGAAAAGTGCTCTGCATCTCAGACAGTGTGTGGAGCCCAGTGAAAAGGATACTCCCCTGGTTTATTAATTTTTCCAGAAAGTTGGGGCAATCAGAACCGGCACATCTTTATAGAGAGTGGTCCTTAACACATTTCCCATGATGCAAATTGACGGCACCTCTCATTAAAAAAGTCCTTTGCCTGGTGGAGGCAGGCTTGCTGTGATAACTGCGTGGCCCTCAAACCCAGAGAAAACCAAGATGAGTCACTATGAGACCATCACGGTAGAAAACTCTTTCCAGACATGTAAACTGAACATGATGAACTTGTGGGATCAGACCATAGATAACGCTGGAACACTGGAATCACTCATAAAGATAACAAGCATACTGGGGTTAGGAGGAAGCAGGGGAACAGTCTGAACCCGAACGCACCGTAACTCATTTGCTTTATTAATTTGCGTGACTCGTGACCAGAATGTCCTGATATGACACCGACTACATGACTCACTGTGTCTGATCACAAAGAATCAAACTGTACAGAGCTGCTCCCCTCGTTGTTCAACGCGATGTGACTCAAAACCAATCATGAACTGCACCACTCACCGATACGTCAGCTCTCAGCACGGATCATCAGAACCTATTCAGCCTCACTCTTACTCATTTGAACGAACAGACACAACCGTAGCTGCCTGTCATCGTCATGCGCACACCTTTACAACAACATTGTTCTCCGCAAAATGTCATCGAAGCGGTCACTTCCCCCCTTCAAACTAAAGTTCTCAATAAACACTCAAATGTCTCTCCAGGGGAATTTTTGACTAATAAACTTGAAGAAGTACTTTTACATGGCTCAGTGTAATAATCCTCCTCTCATCCCTCTCAACCCATGTGACGATGCTCTACTTAGAGCCAAGTGCAGGATCACGCCTTTAAAAAATGCTTTCCTCCTGCTTAGGTTTCCTGCCAGTAATGTATTTATATAAATATATATATGCTAATGGTGCTAATGGTGGAGGGCTGAGTGAAAGTCATCTGCTGAGGCTGTGCACCGGCAGTGTCCGTCCACAGTAAACCAGCTGGAGTGTTCAAAGTGAACATTTCCAGTGGTAAAGTAGTTGGGTAAATTTAGCTTCACCTTAAGAGAAGGTGGCTGGGGAGGTTTTCTTCCTCCTAACTTCTCAAAATACAGGTAAATGTCAGGTTTTGTTTGGACCATCGTTCACGGAGCTGGTGCAATGATGCAACACTGATTCCATTCGATGTTTCTGTTATGCACGGAGTTCTGACATTCAATAAATGAAGTCACAATACGAGGGTGAAAAAGTGGAGGTAAATGGTTATCAGTGTGTTTTGTTTGACTGCTTTGGAGGAAGATCTTACGTGACTGAACGTGATATTTAAGACACAGAAATGTAGATAATGAAATAAACTGCAGCGTGATGGTGCTATGAGGCCTTCTATCAAATCACTGGAGTGTCAGTACTGACTTTGTTTGCATTGGGAGTCGTTGGACTGGAGCAATTTTCCATTTTCCACTTCATTGCCTGGTTAAGCTGAGCAAAGAAGTTGAATATATTTTCAGAATGTTCAAGGTCTCTTTACATATTAAGTATTTCAAAACAGTGAAATACCCCGGTAGATTTTCCAACTGTAAAGCAAACTCTGTATAAATACAATTTCGATTGTTGCTTATACACACAATCATGCAGATTCACAATTATCTTGAGATAATTATTACCACGGTAATATTATTCAATTGACAACGTGGGGAAGTGACTTAGCAGATTTTCCCGATTCATGATGTGAAAAAGAAGTAGGCTATACGTATTGCACTTAAGTAAACATCAGTACTTTGCATTCCAAAATGCAGATTTTCAAAATCATTTACAAACTGTAACTCGGAGTTTTGAATCCGCTGTCCGTCATGACACTGCGGTGTGGTCATTAACAAAATGTCACCTGCCTGTTAACTGGAAACTGAGTGTGTGTCCCCGGAGCCCGGAGGCTGTTTTTACACGTTCACGGTGAGAGCCTGGTGCAGCCGCTGCGCTCCACTGATGCTCAGCTGCTGCATGAGAGCCGGGTGTAGACGTTACTTGACCCAGTGACCCTCTGTTTAAACATGTGATGATTTCAACACGTGTCATGATAAATGTCATGTATTATTAATCTCTTTGCAAATCACTAATTCAGCGTGAAAACTGCATTTAAGGAGCCATCAACAGTGGGTATCTGTAAGTGATTACCTCCATTAATGAATTAGCTCTGACTTTGAAGCAGCTCACGGTGTTTTTCCTGCCACACGACACATCCTGCTGCTTCCGAGGTGTAATGATGAGTAATTGCACATTTAAAAAACAAACAAACAAGACCTGTGAGGTTGTGATGTAGGGCACACTATGATCTGTGTTCAGTGCGGTCAAGAGCTGTTCCCTTTTTCCTTCTTACCTGGTGGCAGATCCTTTGTTGGATCGCAGTGCTGCATTAGTGTAATGACAGCCTCCAGCTCCGGTCAAACAAAGTAAAAAAAAAAGCGCTGACTTGCATCTCAAAGTTCCTCCCCCAGTCAGAGGAATAATAAGAGAGGGTTTCTGCACAAGTGATTACACTGCAGATATTTGGATGAGTGATGTACGTGGACAGGAGCGGCCACGGGCCCCCGAGGCAAGGAAGCGAGATCAAACACGGTCGCTGGATCCTACTTTGAGACGTGGTTTGACGATCAGCTCATCAACATGCGTACTCACCTTTTGAACCTTGTTGTGCCGCTTTGTGTAGCTGCGCACTCACAGATTATACTCATTGTACTGCTGAGAGACACACAGGCTAACCCACACATAGATATTACATTACATTATTATTTTCCATCTGCATAGTTGTCCAAAAAAAAGAAAAAAAAATCAATACCCCCTAAAAGCCTTTCATTAGACACATATCCATTTGTCTGTGTGCGGCTGCCAGGGAAAGTTGAGCCTGGAAAAACTCCAGTGGCTTTTAAAAGCCAACACTGGGTTTCTCCCTGACCAAATGTGGTTCATTACCTACTGTATGTGTGAGTGTCCAAACCATTAGCCTGTGCCAATTTCTCAAAAGCTTGTTTCCTTTGATATAATGTCTTTGAAGACTTTGAAGCTTCCTGTTTGGATCCTTCATCACTACTGAATGCAATGTAAACACAAGACATGTTACAGAAAATCGCCCACATAGACACAAGCTGCAGTCCCGTTAACTGAGTGTTCACCTTATTTGCAGGTAATGAGAAACCTTTTTCTTTAGATTCAGCTCATAAGAAGTCATTTAAATTAATTTTACGTCACTTGTATTCCTCTGAGTCCATACACAGAGCTGGGTTGTATGCAGCTCAGAGAATTATCTCCTCCACCTCTTTCCACTATCGAGTCGTAGCGATCGGGAGATGGAGCTGAGAGTCAGTCTCTTTAAAAGTAAACAACGACCCATCCACTAACATGGAGGATCTGGTAAAGTGTGATGTAATATCCATATCCAGGTCCAAACTTTCAGGCTGTCAGCAAACATCAATGGAAGAACCTGTGAATTCATTTAACACCACGTCTTTTTTGAGTGAGGCAACAATGAGGGTAAGAAGTGAACTGAATTCATCTATTCAAATCAAACTGTTCAAACCGGGGAACGTTGGCTTGATCGACAAACAACACTCACGTCTTAGAAGTTTTCCCAAGAATCGTAACTTCCCTGATCAACTGCAGCCATTTCTTCTTCTCTTTCTCCCTGCAACGAAAATCTGTGGAATGACAATTGAAGAGTTTTTTTTCGCAGCAGATCGATTCAGACAGCAGGTGATGCAGCGCTGCAGCATCTTGACAACACCAGAGCCTCCGTTTAGATATCACACGTCAAAACTTAGACTTTTTGTGTCACTTTGTCCATCTTTGTCAAGCTGCAGCATATGACTGCTTTGATTATGGGGTAATGAGATTTTTACTTTTGTTATTAACTGATCATTTATTGTAGCTTGAATTGATCAGAAAAATCGCAACGTTCATCACGAGTTCCTGAAGCTCAAGCGGTCGTCTTCAAATATCCTCTTCTGTTTGATCAGCAGTACAAAACCCCAAGGTGGACAGATTGTGACGTGTCACATAGGACAGGATAATGTTTGGCATCTAAAACAATCTAGTTAGTTATCAATTAATCTTCCAAAGATCACTTATCGTTTGACCTGCTAATGGTTTCCTTGTCATCGCTTTAACAACTAGGCTTCCTCCGGCACCGACCTGCAGCCGGATTCCTGGATTAGAGTAACTTCATCTCACCAGGCAGCCTGCTGAATTAATACTTAATGAGTGCTTTTCCTCACTGTTGCTTTTCCATTATCTTCCTATACTCAGATATAAACCAAGCTCTCTCTCCCAGATGTCTTTTGTTCCCTTTATCTGCCACCTAATGAGCTCCATTTGCCAGCAAAGCATCTCACTCATAACTCCTGGATACTTTGTTCATCTGTATCTTCATTCTGCAAATGATACTGTTCATGGGATTTCTTAGCACCACATTTCTCACCTACAGCTTCTCCAGCAGTGCCATTGCTATATTATTCTGAATATGGAGTGATTATATAATTCCAAGAAAGTCTTCTCAGCACATCCTGATATTTAAAGTGCAGGGAAAATACTCAAAGGTTTTTCTAGGTCAGAATCACGACTTGGACACAGTCACATCTGCTCACGTATGATCTGATGCAATTATCAATGAAAGGATCTCGATGCTGATGGTCAAATCTGCTTCATGGAGGGTTAACAAGCAGTTTCTCCGTCGTTCTGTAAATCAAGCCAGTAGTAATTTTATGCAAACAGCAAGCGTTTCCCTCCAGGCGTAGAATTTTAGTGAGCGGATTCCTCTCTGTAGCTCGGAGGAGAGAGAAGTGTGGCAGCGATGCAGCGCAGGGAGAAGGGGAACCCTGGCAGCATCTGCAGCCACAGAGCGAGGTGTGCGTCAATCACTAGCTCCTGCAGTGGATGGTGTTTTCAGAGGGAGCCAGCTCTAAATTTGCAATAACCTCTTTGGCTCGCCGCCATCTGCCACTTAGCAGACAACTCCTGGAGCAGTAAAAGAGTGGAGCGCCGGAGCCCAGTTAAGGTCGCTTTCACAGGGAAAGCTCCAACTCGGAGGCACAACTTCAATTTGGCTCTCCAGCTGCTCGGCTTCTGTAATTAGTTCTGTATTTTCTGTTGGAACGGCCAGGCGCAGTTAGTCCTGACTTCACATGAGAGAGATGAGCAGAAGCACTCAAATCACAGAGCGTCAGATATGTATTCCAGCGGCATATTGTCCAAGCTGAGGAGGCACGGAACGCTAACTGATTTATGACAACATGATTTATGCCCTTTCACACGCACACAAACACAACTACGTGATTACAGAGACTTCGCACTGCAAAGGAAGGAAGTTAAATGTCACACTCTTGGTTTTTATTCACATAGAAATATACTCTGTCCCTTTTATCCATTTTCAATAGTGATCCGGAATTATTCTAATCATTTAGTCTCACTTAAACCTGCTTGAAGGGATTTTTCTGGCCACTTGAGGACATGACAAACAAGCAGAATTGTTATTTTAAACGGATGTGACAAACCTGTCAGCCAACAGTTTACACTGCCAGCAGATACACAGCAACATTATCATTCATCTGGAGTCGTGATTCTGGACTCCTGGCGGATGTTAGTCCAATATTTGCTCTCCTCTAAGCTCAGTTCTGATTTCTACCAACTCTGGAGGGAATATCTGGCTCTTTGGTTTGCTAAATGTTTACCAGCTAGTTGTTGTCTGTTGTTCAGAGCCAAACCCGTGGTACACAATGTTTTTTAAACACAAAACAGCTGCCGGCTGCAGCTGGACATGAGGCTGATGAGCAGAGCTACTGAACTGACACAAACTGTTGTGGGCCATGAAACCAAAACAAAGACTATGCTCTGTGGAGCTGCAGAGTCAGGTGATTATTCTCTGGAGGTACATAACTGCGTGTGACTCATCAAACAAAACACAGAGTCATGGAATCCACTTATAAATGCAGAATATTGATATAGCAACTTCAAAGTTTTTGGCTTTAAACAAACATTGAAATTCAGCTTTTTGTTTGCAATGTTTCTGATTTCAAGGCAATAATAGATCTTCAGCACATCATCACTGCAGGATTTTAAGAGAGACTCCCACTCAGAAGTGAGCACAGCAAGAAACGTGTCGTTCCTCTAATGATGGCATTGAAGTCCAGCTCCTGAAGCCATAAAATAATTATTTGGTGGGTGGATAGCAGATAGAGGGCTGATTACTAAATTATCATCCTCCTACCACAACACTGTACGTGGGGATATGCAAGGTGCACTTGCACAGATGGTTTCTTGTCCAGATTTATTAAAGTAAGTAACAAAGTTTGGAAGGAGAAACTCCAGTGAAAGTGTATCACATGTGGTCCATCCTCCAGAGCAGGTTGAGCCTGCAGACACATGGTCTCAACAGCCTGCAAGAGCAGCAAGAGTGAGCACATACTGAAATAAGTTTGGAGTCTTATAAAAATGGAGGCTCAGACACTGACAGGAAAACCAAGCTGCAGATGAGAAGCTATGGATCCATGTTATCAGTCTGCACTGCAGCTGGTTGGATATTTGTTCATGTGTTGGCCCCTCTGTACACAGGAAGACGTTTCTGGTCGTGTGTTAAGGGGCAACTTTCACATGGCTTCGCTTACTCCCAGTCAACACTATTTGTATAGACAACACCTTGTGTGTCTGAGGGCGGGACAAGGTGTTTATTTTAGTTACGAGGTGCAGGTGCAGGTGCAGGTGTGACATCTGGTGGTAGTGAATATCATATATGACCTTTAAGGGTCTTGTAGTTTCTAACAGCCAAATAAAAGTTACACAATCAAAATGATACAATAGAGTAAATCATTTATTTCATCATTAGAAACCAATATTGCAAAAGTGACTAAAAAATCATTTTGGTATTTGTCATCTTTCACATATTTTCAGTTGCAACGCTTCGTAACAAAGACTAAGGAACCGAAAGAAAACCCAGCACAGTGAAATACAGAACATCTGGAGAAAAAAAAAAAAGGTTCAGCACATACGGCAAAAAGAATCACAGAAAGAGAATCAATACAAACACATTGTACAGTTCATATAAACTACAAACAAAACAAATGGATGTGATCAGGTAAATCCAAACATTGTGGCCATCAACAGAAACAGAAATTAGAACAGTTTTATCCTTGCTGCATAAAAAATGAAATCAAGTTAAACGCCTACAGGTTGTTATAAAGGTTTGATGTGACAAGAAGCAGGGTTGGGTAAGGTTTGATTGAAGTGACACAGAATCTAAAGCAACCAACCGATTGTCTCATATGATGTAAGGATGTTAAAACATTGGGAGAGTAATTAGACATCAGTCCTCTCATCCTGTGATGTACAACTGTATTAGTAACACATGCTAGGAAACTTTCAAGCATGTGGACACTACAATTATTCCGACCCATTTCATGGGCTGTTGGCTATTTGGATACAGAGGAATGATTCCACACAAAAAGAGCAGTCCCATCAGATTTGAGAGAAGCGGTTCTGAGGCTTGGTCTTGCACCGGTGACGATGAGTTTCACAGAGGATGCAGAGGAGGTTTCGGAAAAAGAACCAACCCAAATTTAAAAACAGCTTTAGGGTCAATAAAACTGTCCACTGGCTCAATCTATAGCCATTTCATGAGGTTCCATATTTACACAATATCTTTTGAGTCATTCAAGAAGTGAAGCTTTTACATTTCTGGTTTGCTTATGACGGAAATTTATGAAAAAAGAAGTCACCAGATAACCACTCTGATAATATTTCATATTATTACTGTTATAAACTATATAATGATATTGTTCTGCCCTTGACTATTTCCTGACAGGGCAAATCTACTTACTGAACTCTGGTTTCCTGGAAAATGTCAAACTATTCTTTGCTACTGAGACACTGTGATGTTGTAGGACAGGTAAAGTGATATGAAGCATACTGATCACTGAGGAAACAATCCTCATGAGTGATGTAGATTATTATCTGCTTCATCAACTATTCCCATCAGCCTTTGTTTGAAGCCTGTGTGCTGTGACAGTGTGCTACCGGTTCAGAAAAGGAGTAACATGATGTTGAGCCTGAAAACCTGAAAGCTAAACGTGTCCTGCCTCTGATGCAAACCAGTAACCACGCTGTGATTCATACGCAGTGAATGTCTGTCGGTCTATTCAAATGTAAATCCTCTTGTTTGTGTAACTTTTCAATGTTGTTTAGGACATTTAAATTCCATTCTCTCTGGGTGTAGTCAGCGTTGCGGCTCCCTGTTCCTGTCAAGGTGACACACAGCAACAACTTTGATGGCAGTAAAATAAAGAGTCGGACTCGTCTCGAGGCAAAACGCTATTCAATAACACAACAAACACCAGCACTGCTGTGTTTTCCCCCTTTCCTCAGTTTTGCCATCTGCGTCTCCGAGGCCCATGGCGACTTGAGGGAACATCCGTGATCTTAGCCTTGGGCGAGTTGCCGTTTTAAGGCAGACAGCTCATCAAGGTGAGTGACAAGGTTTTGTGGGACGGAACTTACGATTCACTTCACTGCCTGGAGGTGAAAAGTTCCTCACTGTGGCTTTAACACTATATCTTTAAACCTGTTTTCTGGACAAATCTCAGAGCCAAGGACGGCCAGGTAACGATGAGAAAGGAGCTTTGAAGTCGTCACAGCTGTTCAGTGACATCAGAGACACCGGCAACCTGACAACATGACGGCTACAGAGGAAGTCTTAGCTCTGTGGTCCTGCATGTGGGAGATGGCCACACCATGACACAAAACCAACATGATGATGACACAGAAACCGAGGGTCAATGACGGTCAATGACGTTTGATCAGACCAAAATTTCGTGTCCCAGCAGTCTGTAATAATACAGTGAGCTCCATAAGTACTTGGACAGCAGCACACTGTTTGCTGTCCTAGCTCAAATCTCTTATTACTTTGGACGATCGCCAACTTTCCAACTTGGTAGTATTCTCAGAGATATTGAAGGAATGGATTGAGTAGAAGTTGGAGAAGTGCATAACTCTGCAGTGCAGTGCCAGACTCTGGAAGTTATATGACTTGCACAATGAAAGTAATAATGTATGTACAGGAAGATTCAGCCGGATAAGGGGAGCAAATTAAAAAAAGGAAATTGTGTGCCTTTAGCAAAACCTTGAGGTCATCCAGCTAGAATCATTTTAGCTGTTCTTTTGTTTTGAAACTCTATCTCCTCCACAACAATGTGGGAACTCAGTAAATAGGAAAACAGATGGAAAGTGCACTTCACTTTTCCACATCTTCTTGAAGCTGTGGTGCAGTGTTTGTGAACTACCTCAGTAGATTGAGTGGAAAATGTAATTAGGAGAAAAATATACATTGAATATATTTATGGCAAAGAACTGACACCACCATGTTAACTGGGTATTCATGCCAATTTCATTAAGTGTGTCCTACATGCTGCGTTACACGGATTCTGTGCCTGACCTCCCCACAGCTAAATCCTCATTGAGCTACACTGAAATAAAACCGGCTGCGTGTCAGGAAAAGTGTGGCAGGTCTTCCTAATGGGCCTCGACTTTATTATTACTATCATGTGTAGAAATGTTTGTCAAGAAAATAATATTGCTACTGACTGAGATTTGAATTAGAACTGTACAACATGTGCTGCAGTTCATAATAGTACAAATATGATATTTCCTATTCACCTGGTACCTTTTGAGGTTTAAGAATCTGGAAATGTCCAGAGAACTGATGACTATATTGGAGAAAGATAATTTAGTTACTGGAAATTGTGTTTTGTATAAAATTAGGTTAGCATGAGATACATTTTAATAAACAGATTCTAGATGTGAACACGCATAATCTGTGGACGAGGATTTTGGGGTTGGAATCCTTCTAGTTTGATCGATTATGCTTGAGCGGACTTTTGTTGCTCGCAGGTGAACAGTCCATGATGAGAGCAAAGGAGACGGAGCACATTGACCGTAATGCATCAGCTATCTGATTTTTAATTTATCTGCATTCATAAGCAGATAGTTGTTGATAGAGATAAGCCAAAATTTCTACTTGACCGAAAACACCTTTAAAAAGTCTTGCAGTGTTTTGTGTGATAACAGAAACTGGTTGGACGGGAAACAGTGTCGGAAACAGAGAACTGAAGACTTAGCCCAGAATTGAGATAACCCAAATTGGTAATTTGATGCCTTTTCTTTATCGTCCAGCCATTTTCTCAGACTATGAACAAGAAGTCTGAGTTGTAACTACGCAGCTAATGTGAAAATATCTCAGACAACAGCTTTTACATCATCCTTTAACTGTGTGGGCAGGTACAGTCTGTGTTTGACCGACATCTCCCTCACTCTACTGACAACATAGTCCTCTATGATCAGTCAATAGGCCAAAAGTCCACAGCACACATGCTCACGTTTATGAAAATCAAAGGCGTGAACATTAACAACGGCTGTAATGTCATAGACGTGACAGTAAAACTATGACCCTGAAACTGAAGCAGCTAAATGGAATTCAGCCATCATTAATTTAGTTATTGGACGGCTGTGGCTCAGGGGGTAGAGCAGGTCGTCCACTAAACGGAGGGTCGGTGGATTGAACTCCGGCTCTTCTAGTCCACATTTCATTTTGTCCTTGGGCAAGATACCAAACCCCAGAAATTGCTCCTGACGGCTGGGCTGACAGTGTGTATGAATAAGTGTAAGATATGATGCAGGTAGGAGCTCTGTTTAAGTGTGTGCATGAATGGTTGAATGTGAACTGTAAAAGGGCTTAGAGAGGGTCCACAAGATAGTGTTGTATAAACAGTCCATTTAGCATGTTATCAACACTTCTGCTCTCCCTGTCTGATGATCTATACAACAATTGTTCAGCAGAGTTCAGATCATGTTCACACTCTGCTCAACATAAACACGCAATCTTCTGCACTGATGTTGAACCCATGGAGTCAAAACATTAAACTCTGCATCACTACTACTCAATGTACACCAGTCCCTGAGGTAACACCCTTTAGGTATAAAAAAAGTTATGCTACTTCAAAAAAGCTTATTTACACCATTCCCCTTTTATTCATCCACAAACATTTTCTCCTTGGAAAGAATTAAATATTAAATAAACTGCTCCAAAGTGCACTGTAAGAGCCTTCTCAAAGTATTTTTGCAAAGCAGATGTACAGAGTCCGGATGATTGGACTGTTTCAGAGGCATCTGCTCACATACTGTGAACAGACGAGTACACTACAGAGTGAGGATAAGCATGCTCCAGTGTGCATCAGTCTTTATTAGCCGTTCTTACACACATAATCAAGAGACTGTATCTGACCCTTCGACTCCAGAGGTTCCCTCAGTGGAAGATCAGCCGTTCTGCCTATGACGTACTGGCGCTCTGGCTCTGCTCCATCGTGTTGAAGAAGAGACAGATCCCTGCAGTCAGCAGCAGGTGCATGGACTCGTACAGTAATTTGGGCGAAAAGACGCTCCATATGAAGAGATGGTAGCGCAGAACGGTCACCAGCACGATGTAGGCTGCAGCAGGCACAGACCTCAGCAGCGCCAAGCAGTAGCAGCCGTGACCGACTGAAACCGGGCTCCTGCTGAGAAGAAGAAGAGGCATCAGTGAGGAGGAAGGACCAGCAGGAGGCAAAGCAGGCACAACTCTGTGCTGTGAATAATAGGAACACTTCCTGTAGAGCAACACAGAAAAGTTTCTATGTGAGCAAAGGTCAACATGTGTCAATTGATTGTTTCTAAATGATCCGTGAGGATGTGGAGTCACTAAAGGTGCCAATTGTTTTTTGATGATGCCACATTTTTCACATTTGGAATATTTTACCTGTACCCGGGAGAAGAGTCTGATCCAATTACCTTCACACAATATTATGGATTGCTGGCACATTCTGAAGGAGTAAATAACTTTAAACCTGCATGATATGAGGATGGATGCAGCGACGAAAACAGGAGATTTCAAATCAAACACACCAACAATTTTGTTAATTTCAAACAGGCAGAGTCCCAGCTGAGGGGGAGGAACTTCAGGACAAGAGAAGACACACTGATAAGGTAGGAGACGTGGGAGAGAGTCCAGATTGGAGGTGGAAATTCAACCAAAGGGCCAGTAATGAAAATGCGACTGTATTATTAAAATCTTCATCTGTGACAAGAGTAAGAAAATAAAACGTTTGTTTGAACTCTGTAGTTTGTAATCCAGTGCAAAATAACTAGTAATCACATTACATGAGTCCATTATGTAATATACCAAAGGTTACTCTCCTTCAAAAAGCTTTTCTACACCATTCCACTTTTATTCAGCTGCAAATATTTTCTCCTTGGAAAGTATTGAGTATTAAATAAACAGCTGTAGTAAAGTACATTCTCTAAGTATGCAAAGCAGGAATACACAGTCCAATTGATGTCCTGTTACTGATGCATCTCTTCACAAAACCTCTGTCAAACTTTATTTACAGATAACTGGTGCAACTCTATCCAGATGATCAGACTTTGTTTTAAGATCTCCCCAGTACAATGCAGATACACAAACCTTTTCTTCAAATATATGCTTTATGCATTTGGTCTTATTGATAAGACAGTAAGTGTGAAAGGAGGTGGGGCTGATGGGTCGGAACCAAACCTGTGGCCCGCTGCAGGAAGGCTTAAGCCTCCGTAACAGGGCTGCTAGCCCATGTTAGGCTGGCTCCCCTCATAAGGAGGCCTGAGCCGCTGCGGCTGCAGGTTCAGTGACCTGCTCCACTTACATAAACATAACTTTAACTTGAAGCAAAAACGATGGTGGACAAACAGCTCTAATAACGCTGTTGTCACACATGAATAAAGTAAGAACAACAGGTCAAAGATGAACCACAACTTCCCAACAGACAAGTTTTATATTAACTATAACTTTTATGTCTAAAGTAATATCATGTTTAAATAGCGATTTGTCTGGTTTTGATTGTAAATCTGTGAGTACAAAAATCTGCAAAAATAAATAAAAAAACCTGAATCCCACAAACCCTGTGAATTTCCATAAAAGTGAAGCTCTCCAGCTAATGGCTCCGTCCACAGTGCTGCTGTTTTAAACACAGCTTAAGTTTATTTCTGTGTCTGACCTCAAAGAGCTGCTGAAACATTCATGTGCAGCCTCTCAGGTGGGTTAAACAGTCTGTAAAATCCTGCCAGAGACTTCATCCGTCTCTCGGTGGAGGAGAAGTACCTCATCTTTGACTTTGTGTCTAATTTTTTGGTTACAAATTATAAATGAATGAGGCGATAAAGAGGCTTAGCACTACTTTAGCTTGATGTCATTTACAGCGAGGCGGTGGTTGGAAAAGTTAAATTCGTAAAAACAAAAACGACCAGGATGTAGAAAGTAGAAAGAAGAAGTTAGAAGGTAAAAGGATGAGAAAGAAGTTGTGGTCTGGTTGTTCTAAACGTTAGACAGTGCAAAATGAAGGATGAACGATGCATCTACTGACTGTCCTCCTGCAATATATCATATGTCAGTAAGCCAACACCTCACTGTAGAAAGCAGGACTAAAGATCAACAGCCCGTCACAATCTCCCCTTGTGCTTTTTCACCTCTCAACAAAGAGCCAATTCAGTGTCTTGGAAATCAAGAAAAATGTGGAAATAGTTTGACCTTTATATGATTTCTGCTGCTTGTATTTGAGCCAGTGTATGTGACTTAAATGAAAATAGTTAAGCAGAGATGAGTCTCCTCTGATTAGCAAGGAATTGGACAAATAACACAATGAAAACATTGACTTCAAACCCTAGTACGGCTTTAAGTGGACTAAGACGGTGTCAAGGGAAACCTATTGATCAAAGCCCATTTCCAGCATTTGCCTTGTGGCCGAGCTGCTGACGGTGCAGAGTGAATCTTAAATGAGCGATTGTCTCTCTGTGTCTCTGGATGAGACTTTTTTTAGCCTCATATGTCCATATTACAAGTGGGGCTTCCGTGAGACGCACCTCACTGTGATTGATGCTGGCAATGCAAGATGGTCCTGTAGTGCAGAATATAACGTTCACATGCTGGATTTAATGTGTAATGTATGAAGGGTATCGTAGGTTAAATGATATCAAACTCTGGGGCAGAATGAACAACATGCTGGTGATTGGGTTACGGAGGGTAAAACCACAGTGGGTGTAGCGAGGCAGAGCAGGGACCAGCATCCCCTCCCATTAGCAGCTGCTTGTGGGCGGATCAATCGTGCTGTCACTCTAAATGCGATTTACCACCTGCTTACATTGTTGTTTTTGGACCAAAGGTTCACATTGTGCTGCGTCTGAGTTCAGTTTTTTAGTAGAGGGGCATGGATTTATATGTATGAAATACACAACAGATCGGTGGTGTTATTTAGTGCCTGGTTACTGTGAAGTCATTCTCCCTTGCCACTGTGGCTTTACTATGAGTTTGTGAAATATTTACTCTTAGAGGTGGGGTAAGTGATTTTAATCGAATGCACTTTTTGTTCAATTCTGCTAATATCTCCTCATGGTCCGCTATTTGTGTGTTCTATGTGTGGGCTGGAAAGAATCTGGTTTAAAAACAAAAAGCTCTGTGTCTGTATTTGGGAAACAAAAGCTGCTTTCAGTCATAAACTGAACTTCGGGTAATCTCCTGACTTTCTCCAGAGGGGCCATATGTGGGAACACAAATGTCAGAGTAAGAGCCGGGTTTCTTCTTTCAGCCCCCAAGTAAAAACTCTGGATAATTTCCGAATGGCTATATGAGAAGACAGTGGTGACACACACATAGAAGACACAGACGAATATGTGAGAGCTCTTGGTGATAAGGGCTGACGCCAGTGTCGATGTGCTTTGACCCAAAAACCTGTGATCTTAGCAGCGGAATTAATACTTTACTTCCTGCCTCTGCCTGGTGTACCACCCCTCACTTGAACGTCAATTTGCATTCTCAAGAGCTCATGTCTGAAAACGGCTAAAGAAAACTGGACAATACAACAGCACAACACTGTTCCAGCCAATCAGCAACAGAGATATACATGCTTGGGCACAGGGCCGCAGGGGTCATGAACAGCATATGCTACCTGTATGCTAATCCTCTTTCTTAAAGCGATTCATAAATCAAAAGTGTAGAAATGTCATCTGTTACATCCTGAACGAGAGAATGTCGTCATTCCTCTTCTTCTAGTATTGAAGGATAGGACACTTGCATGGGGACTAATTCCAACTTGATGGGATCAGTGGTTCACCTTGGCAGTGACCGAGAATGAATGAATGTGGTGGAGATTCAGAAGGAGCAGTGAAGGGAGAGGTGTAGTTGTTTTGGTCTTGAGTTCAAATATCAACGGTGATAGTCACGAAATCGCTGACCCCACCTTAAATGAGTCTTACTGAAGATGATGGAGGCCATTATAATCAACATGGAGAATAAAGTTTATTACTTCCATGCCAAAGTGGAATTTTTAAGGGGTAATGTCAGAGAAAACTTTATGGACATCAATACAGGTCTCTGTGTCTTTGTCCCCAACATCATTGAGAAGTTCTCTCTGACTTTCAAAGTCCCCATCACGTTTCTCTGCGAGTCATCAGAGGGGAGCCACTTGGACAAAAATGTTGGATGTATTAATGGATCAACTTTGTCATCCCCAGGCTCTGCCTCTGGCAATGCAAACGTTTTAAGATGAGTCGAGCTTTTTTAATCAGAGACTGTCTGGGCTGCTGAAAAGTCAAACACATTATATTCAAATATGGGATCGGAAATTATTAAGAATCTAAATCATGCATTGAAACATTTCTCTGGGGCCTGGGTGCTAAGGAACTGTAGGGACTTTAAATCACAAGGTTGCAGATAGATGTTATATTTATATCCCTGAAATACTGTCACTGGCATTTTAACAACGGCGGCAGGTAAAATACAAATAGCACACTTTATCTACATTAAAGAGGGCTTCTGGTTCAGGTTCTGTCTGCAGGGCAGTTGGTGGCAAGACACCGAGCTCATCACTCGGCAATGTGCAGGGGCCTCATGCTGAGGGGGAGCTGCATTTATTGGCTGCCTTCACACAAACACACAGCAGCCCAGCGCCTGGCTTCTCTCCAGTTGAGGTGTTATGCAGGTTAAGCTGTTTACATGCATCTTTGATACCATGCAAGCCAAATCACCCTGGTGCCATGAGTGAACCAATTAACAGAATATATATAGCAGCACCTGCACTGTCCCCGCAGAGAGAATTCAGAATGAAAAAGTATATATATTTTTTAAAAGATGTAAGAAACACTCCGGAGTCCCTTAGCAGTGATGATGCTGTGGATGAGATGCCACGGATGGTTTAGAGTACAATAAAAGGAAGTATTTCTAACCATAATGTTCCGAATGGGTTTTTATTCATCCAATTTTCATCCATCCATCCATCCGCTTGTTGTATTATTACTTCTGTTTCATTTCTGTCGTTTATCAGGATAATTATCTCAGCAAAATCTACTCAAATCATTTTAATGAACCCTGGTAAAAGGAGTAGGACCCATTTCCTTTTGGGGCAGAATTTTTAAACATTTTGAAAATTCTGAAGAGATAAGATCTAGAAATGGATTTGTGAAAAGATGGAAAAGGGAAACTTGCAGCAATGAGAGCCTTACGACTATATTACATCAGGACTTTCACAGTCTTTAATAGCAACAGCCTATCCTATACCAGAGTGTTTAACATGTGACAGCTGCTTTAAATTTCCACTTACTATTACAATAATGTTTTCCTAAAATGTAACAGTGAGTGGTATGGTTGCCTTGAAAAGAAGGAAAGTTAAACTTCTACAGTTTAAGGTGAGAGAAGCCTTTTCATGACTTTATGTATTAGTTACTAACTCACTTGCTCCAATACTTTTAGCTATTTAAACAACAACAACAAAAGACACTAGTTTCTCATTGTATTCTTTCTGGAAAGTGCAGACGTGCCAGCAGGGTACACACTGCCTCAGGGTGACTTACCGGCCTCTCGCTGAGCTGAGGTAGCAGACCAGGTGACATGCCCAGAGCACGGGCCCCGCATAAGTGTTGAGGGCCGTTAAGAAGATGGCAGGTGCCTCCACGTAACTTTCCAGTCCGATGAATCCGACTGAAATGTCGACGGTGCCAATGTTGTTGGAATTGCCCTGCAGAAGCAAAATACATTTTTATTTAGCATCGCCAGGGGCGCGTGGATAACTCACCCAGTGTTCCGACAAAAGAGTACACAAAGATCTGTGGGTGAAGCTTTGTAAGCATTTCAGAGCTCTGACGCCTGCTCCTTTGCCTCATCATCATTACTTTGAGCTTCTGGCAACTTCCCAGCAGCCCGGTTGTTTGTGTTTTCCAGACCAGAGCAGTGCCCACAGCTTTCTATCTGCAGCTGAACTCAGAGAGTCACTCAGGTCATGTTTGTGTGCATATGTTTATTCACCATATGTTGGTTTTCTTAATACCAAGCATATTTATGACTCATTTAACTAACAGAAAAGTTAAATATGCCTGAAGTACACTCAAGATATTATACTGCACCAACCCTTTTTCTTTTTCTTCTTTTCTCTATCTTAAAGTGGAAAGTGTTTTCAGTGCAGTACAATCACGATTTTGAGCCACAATATAAAGTGTATATGGTGCTTTAAGTGTAGGATATATTCACAAAAGGAAAACAAACATGATTTAAATGTAATAGCATTATCCTAAAATTTGCTAACATGAAATATTTCATGAAAAGTTTACACAGTTGTCTTATCCCAAACTTAACCCGGGGGTTATAGTATTTATTGCACCACAGCAACTTTTCATACTGTGTGAAGCAATAAGTGTCTTTATGTATTCACGGTGTTGTTTGGTTGTAGATTTTTTTTTTGTTGTAATTTATTTGAAACAAGGCCTGTCTAAGGATGCATGACACAAGGTATCTTACTTGTACTTATGTTTCTTTTGTTTTTTTAAGAGTACAGATCCATTGTCTAAGCAATATTCCCTTATCTATGATTTATGATAAAACCATTGTATTTATTCGAGTCTAGTCCCAAAGTTCAGAGAATGCTCAGTCAAAGTCATTTGTGTTCAAACTCGAGCTGCTCAGGAGCCTAATCTGATATCTGGGTGGCACATTCTGATCTTTTCCGATTAAGCTCAAGTTGTCTCATTAGCATTTCACTTTGTAAGTGTTTTACTTGACAAATTCCATTTCTGTCTGCATAACAAGTGATAATTACCTTTAAAATTCCTTCTGATTGCTAGGCTCTTGCATTAAAGTTCCGCCCTATGCATGAACACACACTAGGAAAAAAAAAGCGTCTCTGGGAATCAGCAGAGATCACGGATGCCTTTCTTGTTACATTTGAATGCGACGACGATCCACTAGCAGCAATAGAACGTGTGATCGTTTAAATCCCTTCTGTGCACACGCCGTCTGTGATCGCACAGGACGAGAGCATTAACAGCTGGCGCCATCTAAAACAAACACCCAGTGAATATCCGTGAGCAGGTTGATGGCTACATATGCATGTTTTCTACTTGCTGAAGTCATCGTCGACAAATACATCACTCGTGATAAAGCAAGAGAGCACAGGATGTTTTATGTATGAATTTCCAGACAGAATTGATCGTCATAACAATGGTAAGAGAGTGAGGATGGTCGATGAGAGCTCTTTGCTGAAGTGCACACCACGCGGAGAAGAAGCATGGATATGAGATGACTCCAGACACACCTCTGTTTGGGGAAAGTCTGAGTACCGACGTCTGTTCCTTGTGCGAGGATGATAACTTCAAACCTTTTATATACAGTGTTTCCTATTGATCAACTTCGAGATCATGACAAATCTCTAACTTGGTGCTCTAAGTGCATTAAATTGCTCCTTGCAGTACTATTTGCAGCGTCCAAGCTCCAACTATTGTCCATACAGTTTTACTGTCCACTCTGACAGACAGACCTCATAGTTTCATATGCCGTTTTGCATGTACCTGGAAGTGACAGACATTGCAGTCCTCTCTGACACACGAGAACTTGTCCATCACTTCTCTTTCTCTGTCACTCTGTAGCATGTGACAGCGACATTCATGCATGAACACGTGCACTTGGCTACCTCAATTCATTGAATTCATGCTTTGCGATTGGCTATATGTGCAAAACAGAAATAACTGTAGAACTGATGAGAACAGATGATCAATTGAGAGATCCCTTTTCATTTCTCAGCTCTAGAACAGTCCATGATTCATAGTTTCTACAGGAGGTTGCTTGGTTGAATTCATACACATCAGGTGACGCATAAGCTCTTTTTTCAAAAACTGTATCATTTCTGAAGAATAAACACATTCTTGCTGCTTCACAGACCATCTGGTTTTGGAATGGAGATTAATCCTCAGAAATTCCACTGCAGCAAAGTCGGACATGTCCATCACTCCGACATGACTGCCACAAACAAGCGGCTAAATCCTCTCCTGTCCGATAGTCAGTCCCTCATTGCAGATAACTTTGAATCCAACAGCTTCCTGCAGATATTTATGAGACTCTACACTATTCAGATTAAGACATGTCATCACTACCACCAAGTCTGATATCCGTCAAATCAACAATACTGTCCACATCCTATCATTCTGTTCATTCAATAATGCACAGACCCTCATCTCATGCTATTGTCTCAAGTCATCTGGATTACTGCAACTCATTATTCACAGGGGTCCCCCAGTAATCAATCTACCACCACCAACCCAGCAGCTATGGTGTTCTTACAAGGAGTCAAAAGTGTGAGCACATGACGCCCCTTCTCGCCTCATTTCACTGGTTACCCATGGTTTTTAGAATTGATTTTGGAAGTTTGTCCTTTGTTCCTAAATCACTGAATGGCCTTGTGCCGTCCAACAAAGCAGAACTCATCCTCCCTTTCATTTGGGCTGCACTCAGACCTGTTATTAACATCTGGCTCGATGACAAGTTGTCAGCACTAAGATCAGGTCTGAACCGATCAACGCAAAAGCTTTCTGGACCTGCTACAGTTTCAAAATGAACCAAATGTATTTTCACTCTTCTCGTTTACAATAGCAACACTGACCAACACATAATGATTGACATTCTCCTTGAATTGGTCAAGTCCCCCTCTACAGCAGCTACACTCAGCCCCTCCTGATTTCTCTCTCTCTCTCTCCCTCCCTCCCTCCCTCCCTCTCTCTCAACCTCTCAACCTCTCTCTAACACCAACATACGCACACAGACAAACACAAACAGTGACATCGGACATATCTGTAAACTCAACATAAATTAGTCAGGATTATTTGCATTCAGGATGGATGTTAATGTGTGTGAACACTCATACTTAGCAGTGTCTGCTTGTGATCAGATCTCTCAGGATGGATGTTAATACCAGTTCTGACCACAGCCGTAGATCTGCCAAGTGGCTGTGACTCTTGTAATCCAGGACAAGCCTTGTTACAGAGGGTGGTAGAGCTTTTACTGTAAGGGCTCCACAACGCTGGAATAACCTGCCTATGTCAATCAGACAAGTTACCTCAGTGTCCTCTTTTAAAACGCTTTTCAAAGTGGATTTTTATAAAAGCACTGAGATTGAGATTGAGATGTTTCATTCATTGTCTCCTGTAATAATGTGTTACAGTAAGAGTTTTCAGTTTTCATGACTGTGAAGCACTTTGTACACCGCTCTTTTGAAAAGTATAATAAACACTATTATAATTATTATTGTCATAATTGTTTTGCTAACATCTTGAATCATGATTGATTTGCAGCCCAGAGGTCTGGGATCTGCTGTAACTGCTAAATGTGATGTGAAACAGCAGTTTTTGTTTCAGAGCAGTAAATCTATAATCACATACAGGCTGTCGCAGCTTTACAGATCCATTATGGTTAAAGCTTCGTTGAGAACTTTATTACTCAAAGGTCTTTGATTACATGCCTGGGCAGTTAGACTGAAAATTGTCTGGTGGCAGTCTATTCCCGAGCCCATCACAGTATTAATGACCCAAAGGTGATGAGGGTAGTTCAAACGTTAGGGATGTGGAAGTTCAATGTTGACAACGGGACACAGCTGCTAACCAAACATCTGCATTGGGTAGAGGTTAAATCAAATGGCCTATGAGGAGCAGTCATAGCCAATAACCCCATAACACTTCTCCAGGAAACAACTAGTCCAGCTACTGAGTAATTTAATTTAAACAAAAACACTTCCTCTGCCCAAAACAGGTCCTATTACACTTTCCTTTATCGGTGGTGATAGTTTTAGTAAATGCTGCCGCACTCCGTGTGCCAGCTTTAAATGAGACGTCTCTTACAATCACACAACAGAAACTTACTCAGGGTGTGTTGCTCTCTAAACTTGCTTTTGACGATGTGAGTGTCACCAAGTTTGGTTCAATGAGCCACAGCTTCCCACCCCTGCAATTTTTTCTGGTGTCTGAATCATGCAGTTGTGTAAACTGTTTACATATTTTTTGTAGTAGCAAGACGTTTGTTATGGATTTGCTGGGGCAGTTCTTCTGCTTTAACTCAGCTAAATGTGTAGAGAGAAAGTTAAGTGATTAATAAATATCTTATCTTACTGTCAAAGTGCAAAACCACCGATAACTAAAGCACCCAGAATTCTGTTTTAAAGGAACCAACATATGCCTTTACAAAAACAGCTGTTGTTCAACCAAAAGCCTTTCTCAAGTTAACCACAAAAAAATGGCAGATTAGCTGAATATTCAGCTGCTTAAGCTTTACAACATTGTTTTAACAGAGCTAGATGGTGAACTACTCTAACAGGAGACTTAAACATTACTATGTTGAATCTCATAGACTGTGTCATTAACTCATAGACTGTAAGACCAATGACATGACGCCACCTGGTGGCTGACTGCAGTACAGGTTGTTATCCCCTGTCATCCATGTTATTGTATGGGACAGGGAGCAGGTTTTAGTCATTTTAGTTAGTTCTTACCACATTGATGTTTGTTCAAGTGTTTAATTTTTCTTGTCAGATTTGCTTGAATTAGTTATGACGCAAAAAAGGGTGAAACGTCATGATTGTCAGCTTAGATTGATTCAGGATAAGTGACACCTTCATACTGTGGCTATATCCTCCAATTTCTACTGCACATACTCTGGCTCAAAATGCAAAAGAGGGCAAAGTTAGTATCTGGGGTACTCTAGCTTTTCTTAATTTCTTTATAGTGAGATCTTTATATGGTCTTTGGTCTGATCACGTGACTTTTCAGTCTCACTTTTCCATTTGCAATCATGTGGAGAACAGTTGCTGTGAGGTTTCGGTGTTAGTTAATGACACTTCAAAAACTCAGGAAACATTTAATCATGTTCACAGCTCAGCTACACTGTTAGGTGTGGTTACATTTGCAAAAAAGACTAGATCACAACTGGGTGTAGTCAGAAGGTAGGAAGGAAAAACACCACTTTTCTGCCCTGAATTTTCTCTTTATAACACTATCCTCTGCACTACATATTACTTCACACAGTGGCTATTAAAATGTGCAACACTACTAACATGCTTATTTGTATTTACCTGAAAGTAAAAGAAGGCCTGACCAAACCAGTAGTGCATGATGGTGGTCTGGGCTGCGTCGTAGTGGAGCTTCTTCCAGATAAACTGAGCCATGAGTGTCTGGATCAACAGGCAGCAGCACAGCACGGGCATGTTGTGGGGACGGAACAGCAGCGAGACCAGCAAAACCAAACCGCTGTAAATCTCCCACAATCCCCTGCTCTTCAGTTTGGCATCTGCTGTGATGATTTGGGAGCGCAGCAGGTCCTTGGTGCCCGTGAAGAGGATGCCCAAAACGAAGACATAAACAAAGCGGGCCTCCACTGTTCCCCTAAAAGAGAAAGATTCCAGACTGTGTCACTTTCACATTTGCAGTAAGCCGCTATCGATCCCCCCCCCCAACAAAACTCCTCATTTAATATTCAATGTGGTACGTGACTCTGGGATGTGGATTCTGGCATCTCTCTGCACTTGTTCATATATTTAGCAATGAAATATCCAGAGCTAGATTTTGGGTCATTCGGAAAATGATCTGATGCAGGCTTTATGTGGTAATAAAAGAAAACTCATACTTCTTATTAAAGAAAAGCTGTAAAACAAAAGACAAGAGCAAAATCAAATCAAAGAATTTAACAGAACCAGAATAAGCGTCCTCATTATCTTCTTCAGAGCAGGAAAATACAGAGGGAAAGCGCAGAAGGGGTATTAAGCTTAAAACAGTCGATCTTATTTAGCTGACTTTGTTATATGTTTCAAGCATTAACATAAACTTACAAAAATCTGTAGGACATTTTCATATATAAAGACAAAAGCCTCACATTATACCAGTGGTTTCTTCATATATCATCCAAATCCCTCTATTATAACAGCATTTTAAAGTTCCCTACTTTAATTAATTCCATATCCCCATCTCTTGTTAGACAGGATTCTATATATTTCTATAACACATAACCTTTCTTTCATTCAGTATGCAGTGTCAATGTAACATTAATAATTAAAGGTGAAAGACAGAATGAATTGCCTGAGGTAGACCGACTTTCTCACACCAGTCACTCTGTCTGTTGTGATTGTTTCTGCATCATTATCATACAGGAACACTGTATTAACATATTTCAGCACGTTGTAAGTTTGTGTGACATTTGATTTAAACTCTATTTCTTGAATGGAGCACAAATTGTGAAAAGCGAGAGGTGATAATGGATAACAACAGCAAATCCAGACTCCAGGCTATTATTGCTGCAAGCTTCATTCTTCTTCTGGAAGTCACAGAAAACCTTTTTCAAAAATACATGAAACATACTGTTGCATTTATTAACACAACTATAAGGGAGAGTGCAGACCTCTGCCTAGGCTTTGTCACCATACTGAATATACATGTATTGAGATCGGATACTTTCGGATCATTATCCAGATCCGCACTGAATGTCACATGTTCATAGATATATGCACTCTAGACATGCCTGGTTTTTAACATAAAGAAAATCACCAAAGTCTAACTATGTTAAAGAAAGTAAAAATACTATTATTGATTTGAGACCCATGGTTCTCTGAGAAATCAACAACAATGTTGAAAAATGCAATCTCTCAATGGGAAAGAAAGTGAACATAAAAAATCTTGAATCAGGCTCCTGATCGACATCAAAATCGAATGGTGTCTTCCTTGGGTGATGCTCCACCCTTTCTCAAAAGTGTATGAGAATTCATCAAGGAGATTTTGCGTAATGCTGCTAACTCACAAACTCAGACAAAAACATAACCCAATGAAGTTATTGATGGATGGATGACTGGATGGATGGATGGAAAGAATGTGTTTCGTGATCTATTTGTGAAGACTGAACAGAATATTTCAGGCTGGAAATTTACATGGATGGCCAAAAAGGGAAGGTGATCATAGTACAGCATGGAATAAGTGATCTAATCCATTCAAATACTAGAAGGTTTTAATGTTAATCTACTACAGTCACTGATATAAATGAGGTGGACAAGAGGTGATGCAATCCAAGAGTCCTCTATAATGTATCCCCTGTGGTGCATGACAGTGAATCTGGGGCCATCGTCTAAAGCTCCTACAAGGTTAGAAACGTTTCACCAAGGTTCTTCTCCATCTGAAAGGCTGACTACACAAAAATCCTTTTCCAACTATCCATAATTTATATGCTCCAAAAATTGAAGCTTTAAGGAAAAGTGCTTTCGATTACGAAGGCAATTACATTTGAGTCGAATTTCCATTTCAGGCATTCAGCATATGCTCTTATCCACAGACACTTAAATGAAAACATTTCTTCCCCTCAAATCTGCCCTTTAATTAATTTACATGTATTAACATTTGTCCAAAGAGGGAGAAATTAAAGGGTAAATTAGCCATTATAAAACACAATCAGACAACAAATGGGTGGTAAGAGCTGTGGCAATGATAAATTGTGTTATAATAGTCTATAATGGATTGGTGGGGAATAAAGAGCATTAAGAGCTAATGAAGGTTAGGGAGGCACTGAATTTTCATGGAGTCACAGCCTCAGGGAAACTGAGACTTTTCTTTTAAACTTCATTCATTTTTCAACAAATCTTTTAATAACTATATCTCTATACAAACAAGAGAAATACTAAATTAATTAAATAGGAATTTTAAACATTTAAAATAAAACTGAAATAAAAACTAAGAAAGATAATAATCAATAACAAACCCTCCATACAGTAAAGTGAGGCATCCTGCTGCTGGTAGCTATGAAGATTATTCTTTTACCCATTTAACAATACTTTTACAAACATTGATCTAATACGATTTTCTCTTTCCTCCTCATAAAGAGTTTCTGCAAGTTATGATTAAGACTTTTTAAGACCATAATGAATGAAATTTAAAACGTCAAGTCCATCAGATATGAAGGAATATCCAAGTCCTGCAATCACTTACACTTACAACATAATTAAAGATATAATGAAGTAGCCCAGTGGAGAGTAGCCCTCAAAGCACCACGATATCTCACAAGCTTCAAGCGGACACGGTACCACAGGCGAGACGAGTGAACTGAGATTCATTCTGACAGTTATTATTTCCAGGTTGCTCTTATTCATAGATTTTTTTAAGAGCATGTTAATATCTGTATACACATAACTGATCTAACTCAGACTTGTACAATTGCTGTTTATCAAGTGTTTATCTCTGCTCATAAAGAAGAGTTTAAAACCAAAACCTTCACTCAGGAGCAAAACAATTCTTTAAACTTAAAAGAAATAATGATGTAACATTTATTATGATAATTATTGATATAGACTAATATGAAATGTTTTATCTTGATACAACTTTTGGCAACAATACTCAGACCTGCGTTCATTTAAAGTAGCTTCTGGTATTAATGGCACATTTTCTACCAAACATAGAGCCACATAGTTTTCATTTGCATGAGTCTTCAACCACTCAGAAGCTATTTATACATTCAGAGAATCGAAGTCTTGACATTATGATGATGCTTCACCTCAAAACCATATCACAGTGTAATAGGATGCCTCTTGTGCAGCAGGATGCAGTCAAAGCTGCACGAGTGCCACAGGATAATAGCTGACCCTGAAGGAGTTGAGCAAGTATTGGATATGTATTATTTATCACTGTTTTATGGAAACCTGTTCCAACAGGGGGAAGGAGCAGAGTAATATGCTCCATACAGCACTATTCTATATTATTCACAACTCCCCTAACAATATGGCAGGGATTGTATTCATCATTATTTTATGCAAAGGAAAAGCGGAGAATCCTGGCCTGGATTTGATTCTATGAGAGGACAGTGATGGATTTCCAGCTGCCGGGCTCACTAAACTGGTTTGCATGGTGGAGAGATGGAGAGAATTACAAACTAATCTTTCCGTCCCGACATGTTTGTGTTTAACAGCCGGCACTGTGTCATGCATTTGATGTTTTATGTTATTTTTACAACTATGCTTTACACGAAGGAAGCAAAGTGAGGGGAGAAAGGGAAACATATGAGATTTACATGGCTTCCCTTGTGAAACTTGTGTATTTGACCCTGAAAGACTGGAAGAGAAATCCACATCAGCTGGAAACAACAAACACTTTCTAAACACGAAAAACAAATGTCTGATGGTGGGAGGCATTTTTTGCTTTGACATTTCAAAAGTAGAAAATCACGAGTGCGACTTCTTGTCTAAACAATAAAGTCTATTTTTTGTTTATGTCATGTCCCCATCTGCAGCACTCCCAAAAGTGGCTGCTGCAATATTAAGCCTCCTGATTATAGTAAATCACTTTTTCTCTACAGTTCAACGTGTAAATGAGAAAGCTTTGCAGCAGATTCCTCAAAATGTCCACTCATAAGTTAAATTATATGAAGTCTCTGATCACCATGCATCTCTTCAGACAAGCAGCAACTACAAAGGCACCAGTTGTAAGCTAGATGTAAGCACGCTAACAGACAGAATAACAATGGCAAATGCTGGGTTAATAATGCTGCATTTTTTATTTGTTGGCAGTATGCAAAGTGTTTTGAAGCTCCAGTCTAGAGGGAGTTTTGTTCCTGCCAGCTTTCAGCACAGGGAATTTTAAAGTCATTGAACGTCAATCCTATAAAATCCACCATCAGATATATATTAGTGTCCTATTGTAAAAGGGTTTTGTAAGAGTTCTTTAATTGTTGTATAGCAGGCTGTCGTTCAGACCAAAAGGCAAGGGTCACAGTAAGCTCAGAACAATTAAAAACAAAATATGAATAATGCTGTGATAATGGGGTTTTCAAACCAGAGAACATTAAGCTTTAAGGGTAATGCTAAGGTTTTTTGGCATCATTGGTTGAGAACTCTTGGATTTGAGAACTTAACTCTACAAAGAGTCATGTTTTCAGTTCTGTTTCACAGGGTCACGATCAGATTAATAAGACAAGGCCAGTCATTAAACATTCATTAAAGCAGATACAGTAACACTATAGCCCAAATGGATTCATTAATCAAAGATTCTTTAGTCAGGTGAGTCTACATATAAAATGGTAAGTGCTAAAAGTCTGTCCAAAACCCATTCCCTCTGGTGTCCTTTTTATAATACGGGACACGCATCATCAGTGATAATACCGTCTTTTTCTTTCCCCCTTGTTCCTTTTATTTGATTGAAGACACATTTTGAGCGATATAAGAAGTCAACACCATGGCTGAGTATGTCCAATTTAACACAGTGGATAACAAATGACATTCTGATGTCAGGAATCTAAGAAACCAATCCTGTCAACTTGTGCTTGGGGCGTAGTAGATTTGGGGCGGCGTGGCCTAGGTGGTAGAGCGGGCGTTCTCCAACACGAAGGTTGCCAGTTCAAACCCCACTCTACCCCATCTGCATGCCTAAATTTCTTTGGCAAGATACTGAACCCCTAAATGGCCAAATTCATAGATCCCAATCATTAAATGAGGAAGGAAGGTGTACAGTTAGATTTGAGCATTTTAAATCCATTAGGAATATGTTTACTACATACTACAATACACTTTAGTTCCTTTTTTTGCACTTCTGGTTAGACGCTAAACTGCATTTCGTTGTATAAGTACTTGTACTGTGCAATGACAATAAAGTGGAATCTAATCTAATGTTTCCGACAAATGTTTTGTGTGAATTTGAGCCTCCGGAGTTTCTCCTGGCCGTAATGTAAAGTCTGCAGAGGAGTTCAAAGTGAGAACATAGCAGAAAGTCTCTGCAGGATTCACAGAGAATGACAGTGGGGGCGGTGGTGTTGTTGATGTTTATACATGAAAATTGATAAAAAAAATAGAAAATTGAAAAGAATTAAAAATAATATTTCATTGTGAAAAAGTGGAGTCCCACACGTAGAGACAGATGAAAATGTGAAGAGACTTTATGGCGTTAAGGGAGGACACAGTTGTCAATGTGCTGTTAACAAAACCTGTGATCTCTACAGCTGAAATAATAAGTTACATCCTGCCTCTGCCTGCTGCACCAACCCTCACCTGAATCCTCCGGAGGATTTGTTGCTGTTGTGAACGCGTCTGAGCAGAGAATCTCCTGCTGCATTGTGCATGTGTGAAAGGAAAACTGAGGAGACGGTCCTAACTGTCCAGAGTTCCTCCACAGGTGATGTCTGAAAACGGCTTAAGAGAGATATCCTCCCCTTTACATAGAGGGGGCATGGCCAGTCAAATCAATCTTACTTGCTTCATTGTGTCATGTTAACAGAAGTAACACTGGACAGAAAATAGTAGCTTGTCATGCTGTGGTAGAGAGACACAGCCTGTTACCTTGGAAACAAGCGCTTGTGTTCCAGCAAGTGAATAAGAAAAGGTAAGACGATGGCCAATCCCCTCGACATGTTTGGTCTAACCCTTCATCAATCACCTGCATCAGGCTAACACTTGGAGTAAATCTACCAAAGCAAGTAATTCACTGCCAGATGAGAGCTGACAGTGATGAGGGTCTGCCCACTGCGCCTGAGACCTGGACTTTTGTGGGATTAAACCGAGTTCGTCGAAGTGGCAACTACTGAGGTGCCACTGGGAGAAAGTGGAAGACTTTCGAGCAATGGTTACAGACTGAACATCTAATTACAAAACAAACCACTGGATCGATATATCTGCCTTACTGGCAGCCTTATGTTTGATTAAAAAGAAAAGCACAACAGCAGCGGGATTGAGACCAAGCAGTTTAATAAACAATGGCCTGAAGTCAGAGGAGGATAAGACTGTTAATTGTTACCACTGATATATTGTAGACGACATAGGAAATACTTCAAACAACATTATAAAATTAGTCACCCCTTGGTTACTAAAAGAGAAAAACTGAATTGTGTGTGTTAGTCACTGGCTGTGTGTGTGTGCGTGTGTGCGTGCGTGCGTGCGTGTGTGTTCGTGTGGCGGGGGTTCACAGGTGTTTTGGGACAAGTCTGAATACATTTCCATTTTTAAACAAGATCGGTATGCATGAATATTTTTAAATTGGGAACCTGCACAACAGCCCCGTCATACATAAAGCAGTGCATGATAAAATGGGTCATGTTTTGTGCAGGAGTGGATCACATACATACATACAAACACACACACACAAAAGAAAGAAAAAACATAAATACTTCCTTCCTGGCTTTGTGTTTGGTAGAAGTTGTGCCATGAAGACAGACGGGTGAGAGAGACTGCGACAAACTGTGGCTATGATGTAGACAGACTCCGACAGGTTGGGCCCTCAGCTGGCTGCTTTGATGTTCAGCTACTTCCTATTGAAGCGCCTCTTCAGAGAATTTAATTTGCTTCATCTTTTATGTTACCTTGATTTATGTATGTTTTATGCTGTTAGCGCTCCGGTATTATTGATGATTTCTCAATATCCTGTGAAATAAAGCTGATTCAAAGTACATGTCTTTCCAGTCAGTTGACAGCGAGTCTATTTTTAGGTTCTTTTCTGATGCCATGAGGAAGGGTGTGTGCGGCAGAGACAGAAACACAGAAAGAGAGAGAGACAAACTGTATCCACAGTGACATCAATCCAACTATCTCTTTGAACCGTTTAAAGTGAGAAGCGTTGGCGGCTCTCAAACCCATTAGCCTTTTTGAAAGATGCAACAGCACAATTAGATCTTTGGCACAAAGGGAAGGAAAGGAGGGGACTGAGGAGTGATAAAAACACAGAAAGAGTAACACAGGAAGAGCCGACTTTGAAAAGGGTCATTATACAAAGTCATTCCTCTTTATATTCATGTTGTGGTTGAAATGAAAAGTGCAGCAGCGACAAAATGAAAAGGTGCCGCATTTTGGGGGGATTTTTAACTTCAGAAAAAAGAGAAACTGCTTTGATATTGTATCTGAAATCATCAGAAATCCAACTGAGCTCTTTAAAAATACCAAACCAAGAGATGGAAAAAGAATATAGGACCAATGGGAAATACAGCACATTATTTGATTCCAACAACTCAGCAGTTGCAAACCACAAACTACAATCAAAGCATTATTTTAGTGGAAGGCACAAATATATACATTCTTCTTACCCAGCAAACAAAATTCAGCTTCCAACACGGACTGCGTGTTACTGTCTTAAAGCTAGGGTTGGTGATCCAGAAAAAGTTAGCAAGAGCTACACTTCGAAAAATATGCAGCTAATATATCCCACCCCTTCTCCTCCTCGTCAAAGCTACGCCCACATGAACACGCACTGCCTGACAAGTGCTGGAAGCCGACTTTTCGGGGACTAGCTCACTAACTTCTGTCTGTCGGCTCTGCTTCAGCAATTTATGTCTCAGTGAGTTGTTCAGTATGTGCACGGGCAGGGTGCACACAGGCAGGCAGGGCTGTAAGTGACAGACAGGTACACCAGCCAATCATAATTCAGTCCTAATGAAAAGATCGGTCCTGTTTAATACAGTCCTGCAAGGGCCTGTTTTTCCCAGACAACTTTATTTATATATGGCTATCGGGATGTGAAGAGAATTTCAACAATAAGATCAAATGTGTTCCACAGAAAACGTACTAACCTTACCTTTGAGGCCTAAAACTAAAGTTGTTCTTAGCTCTATAGAATAAAAAGCAGTGTGGACTAAATCTCAAATACATTTCGGCGGCGGACAACCTTAATGATCAACTTGTTTAAGTCTGAAGAAAAATCTGAAGGACTGGGTCAGCCGTCAACCTTGTCAATCATATAGCTCATCATATAGAGCCATGGTCCCTGTGTGGCTTCAGTTCAGGTGTCTTCGTATGAGTAAGGGTGAGAGGTTGAGCTTTTAATTAGGTCAGCGAGTAGGAGAGGCTGCCAAAGAGAACAGGAAAGGTTAGGGAAGGCCAGGTACTGGTGGTAGATGAAGGGAAGTCGGGGAAACAAGACAGGAGAACTCTGCGCAGCCGTGCACACTCATTATTTTCTGACGGGGGTTAGTAGCAGATAACTCTGTGCCATGCTACAGACTGAAGAGTGAGAAATAACCACAGTTAGGGGCTCAAACCCTGTTGATTCCCGATCTTGAACTATGCTAACTACTGCTATTACATGTAAAAAGGCATTATTAACCGAGAGGGCTAATCTATTTTGAGACACAAATTAAACACGATATTTTATTATTCGGGTTAGGTTCAAGGAGACTCAAAATCTCAAAAAACTCACTGGACACTGGAGGGTTGTGGATGAGATAAAATGCTCTAACATGTGTAAATACTCAGTGTGCTTGATAAAGGTTGAAGAGTAGATGAGGAGATTATTACCCACAGGAAGATACTGTGAAGGTTTCACTACATTTGCAGATTAAAGAAATCCAAATTTATGGGAAATTTAGAGCTTCCAATGAACTCAAGCTGCATGTTTTTTTGGCGGGAGGAAGTCGGGGAACCCACAGAGACACAGAGATGACATGCAAACCTCATACAGTAAGGTCCCTACTGGCCGTTATTGCTCAACCCAGAATCTTTGTGCCTCCAGTCGACAGCACTAAACACTGTACCACCGTGTCGAGTTTTGTTTGTGTGTAGATGCCTAGAGATTAAGTATGCTTCTCAACACTAAACCTTTGGTCTAAGTATTTGTTCATAAAACAAAGGACGAATATAATTTTTGATCTGATGATGGCTCCAGTTACAATCCAGCACCAACAGGCGTTTGTTTCTGTCCCATTGTCAGCGCGCTATAAAGGCTATCACAGACGTTCATCTTCCTCACTCAGTTTCTAGCTCTTCATGGGGGATCCCGAGACGTTCCCAGGCCAGATGGCATATGTTACCCTTCCTGTAATTTCTCACATCTCAGTTGCACAAACCGCTAATGGAAGGTGCACAGGAGGCAGCCTGACTAGATGCCCAAACTAACCTAACTGTCCCCTTGCTACATAAAGGAGCAGTGGGACTACTTGGAGCTCCCCCCGGATGTCTGATGTGAGGGGTGGAATGCAGATGTACTGGTGAATCAAAAGCTTTGCTTTCTAACAGGCATTGAGATTTCCAATTTCACTTTCCAGCATGAATTATAAATTTACACATATGGAGTGTCTATATACTTACAGACCATCCACTAAGTGACCTTTTCATTGCTCAGCATTGGTGAACAACGCATCGTTTTGCAGTTCCCTCATGAAAGGCAAAAAAACTTTATTTTCAAGACAAATGAAAATCAAATCTTTAAAACTATTATTCCACTACTCTGCAAGGTGATATATAACCACTTCAAATTATTCGATCAGTCTGTGCTCTCATTACGCAGCTTGCCTCTCTCTGATGTGAAAATGTAAGATAGATGTAAAGCAAGCAAGAAAAAAAGGGTACATCACTTCATCATCACAGTTAAAACGATGTGGGTCTGAATGTTTGTCTCAGCTGTCACAAGCAGCGCTGTAGTCTGCACGCTTAACTGCATGACAGCACAACCTGGCAGTTTAAATTAGCACACTAACAGGGGAGAGCAATATGCCAACTGTTACAGTGAATGAAAACATGGTCCTGGGGTTTCACAAAGAACTTACTTGGATGGGGTACGGCCAGAATGTTGCCAGGGAAACAAGACGTTGCCGACAGCTGCCCGGTAGCTGTAGACGCCCAGAAGTCCAAGACCGAGGGCGACCTTGGAGACCCATGAGCACCGTCTTTGAACCAGGAGGTAGATAAGAACCAAACAGAAAGCAGCCAGCAGGGAGATAACCACCTTGTGCTCAGAGCTACAACATAATGACAGACAGAGACAGAAAGGCATGAGGTAAAGAAAAGACCACGCAGTCTCATAAAAAGTTGCACTTGGAAATCTCAAACTCAAGTTCATCCTTACTTACAATGTGGGTGTATTTTTCCTAACATTTTCCTAAATATTCCTTTCTTTTAGCCCAAAATTGTAGGGTGTGTGAAAATGATTTAAGAGATAAAAAAAATTATAATTAGAAATAAAAATACAAAAACAAAGCTTAAACCTTGAGGTTGATCGAGTAGGAGCAAACATTTCAACGAGATAAAACACTATCAATCATATCCTCCAGCAGTAGTTTATACTTTAAAGCATCAGGGATCTTCAATTGTTCCCTGGATTTGAGTCTATACAGTGTGAAACTACACCGCACTGAGCACAGACAGGAAATTAGACCTCAAAGGACATATCAAAGTTGAATAGACGCTGTGTATTTAGCCGTTAGCTGGATCAGACGGCAGCTGAAGTTGGGTACTTTTAGACAAGATGAGGTGTTACGCCGCCTAGATCTCATTATCTAAGCCACATGCAGGGGAGGGTGGGTTGAAAGGGGAAGAACCGGACAGGGAAAATGTCAGAATTCACATCTACTCCACAATGTGATGCATGTTAAAAAAGCAAACCATAACCTCCCCGTCCCTCGTGCTGGTGACAAAATATACCCAGTCTTAGTTTAACAGAAATCATAGTTATTCTACAGTCAGAGCAGGAGACTAAGTTCCCTTCTAAATCTTGTTTTTCAGAATGGTAAGTGGAGGGTCCTGTCAGATTCTCAGGTAACATTTCATCTGTTCACACCTGGCTTTAAAATAATAACAATATGATACCATTTGTCAAATGATGTTGCTTTTTTACCAAGTCTAAGTTAACAGATGTGTCTAGGGACAATGCGTGTGTGATTGTGTGTGTGTGTCATGAAATTAACAAATGTACGAAGCAAAAAAATACGTTTAAACTGGAGCAGGGCAGAGGACATCAGCTGAGGTGTTTCTTCATATTGGCCCAGGATACTGTACATTTGATTTCAAACAACCGAAAAGAATGGGGCCACCTGCTTCCGAGATCATCTCCAAATGATTGGAGCTAAGGATGCACTAGGGTGCGCTCAGACCTGAACTTAGCTCTGACCACTTATGATTGTATCAGTCAGGACGGATGAAAACAACAAGTCTGAACAGGGCCAGAGGAAGTGCTGGTGAACACCCTATTGTTTTCCTTGAGTGTGTGTGAGGACCAAATAATTAAGAGACTTATTTAGTTAACATGAGTAATTTCCCGATGTATTTCACTCAAACAGCCTCGCCTGAACTTGTTCTATTGATCTCTCACACTTAAATGTAGTCGGAGAGACAAATGGGAATTGAGCAACTTGTCGCTGCACTGCATTCTCATCTACGGAGGAAGGCTACTGTCTTAGGGAACAAATTGGTGTCTCAGCCTTTTAATTATAAATCTATCCCTGCATGACAGAGGAAAACTACTGTGAACATTCACTTTAACTGCACTGAAAACTCAACTTCACCTCAGCAACACAATATCGTTTGGCAGAACAAACAACATAATAAAGACTTTGTAGAACCTTTTGTGGAGATGTTCAGATGCACATTTGAACTTCAAATATAATTACTTTACGAGTTAAATGTATTTTATGTTATCTAAATGGAACTTCAGAGAAACCAAAGACAGAGTCACACCGGTCTTCATGCTATATAAACAGAGGTGTGTCTTCTCTCTAATGAACATCTTAGGAATCATAATGCTCTCAAGGAAATTCTGATAAGTTCGCAAGCCAGTGAAACCTGCTAGACAAGAGTGCTTGCATGCATCCATCCATCCATTATCTACTACTCTAATTCTTAGTTAAATAGGCTCTAACCAATATATGTGTAATAACAACAGATGACTATGTATGCGTTTAAACATAGACAATTATTAAACGGCCCTGCAGTACTACTCAGCAATTTTTAGGGTCTTTCAGCTAATTGTTTTGGTTTTACAATAACAGGCTGGAGGCGTGTGATTGGCCCAGGGACGATGAGGCAGGCACTGGCAAAACGGTCATGAAAAGTGACATATGAAGATATCAACAGGAGGTAATACACTAGGAGAAATAATATTTAGCTGAATATATATATATATATATATATAAAAAACTATAATAAAATAATAATGGACACATGAAAGAGCTGCCAAATGAAAATATATTATTGATAGATTTTTCTTCTCAAAATATTGTCTATATTTAGGATTAGTTGATTGAAATTAACTAGTTTTATTGAATATACTTGGAACTTTTTAATGTATGTTTCTCTAATTCAGATTTGTGTAGTAACGTTAGAGGATTGGTAAAGCCAACCTGTTCAGCCAATGTCCGACATCAGGAAGATGAGCCCATTGTACCCCGGTCTGGTTGAGCGAGCGCAGCAGCCGGCAGCAGAGCAGAGTGAAGGGCGGCGTGGCTAATGCTAACCACTTCTCGGAGTACATCTCTGCCTTAGGGTGAGCAGAGGGGTGACCGTCTTTGGAGGGCAGGATAAGCTCTTCCTCATCTCTCGAGCCACTCTGCTCTCTGAAGTACTTGCGGCACACATCCTGGAAGATGGCGAGGCAGAGGGTGCTGAGCAGAAAGTACCAGGTTTGGTGCTCCTCCTCTACGAAGCTGCTGGCCGCCAAGCTGAGAGTGTGTCCAACGGTGCCCGCCAGCAGCAACACATCCAGCTCCGAGAGTGACCACTCACTGCTGCTGCTCCTCAGTGGAGACTATACAGAAAGAATAAAAGTGCACGAAAAACAGAAGGTTACATGCAACCAACATTTGTATATTTAACTCTGAAAGGATGTCCAATTTTTGCTCGGATCTGTTTTTCTTTCTCAGCTGGGATTTCCATGGGATTTTGCAAAGAGGTAGGTCTTGATTAAGTTTTGTGCATCAACCCGTCTATTTACCTAAAGACTTTGTATATGTGGTGTAGGAAATGCAACTACCACACGCCAATATCTAATCAGAATGTTATTGTTCATCTCAGTGGGATAATTGGTTGGATCAAACTACTGCTTGGGAGATTCATAGCAATCTATTTCCAATCCTGAAATAAAACTAATCTAAGAACTGAATGACCCATGTACGTCATAATAAAACAGTCCAATCTGCAGACACTGATACGTGCCATCTTATCTCATGCACATCATTTAACACTCAGAAAGGTTTCAAACAGATATAAAGATACAAATAGACACCATCAAGACTGCAGTTTATGATGTATAGAGTTCCTGGTTAAATAAAAGTTTACTCATGTATAGTTCCATCAGATTGTTAAGATTAGGATTTGTCCAATCACTGCTCAAAGCACATTAGCATTAGAAGCAAGTTGAAATGAAGTTCAGCCAACCTTATTTCGGCAGCAAGATTTTATCCCGACAAACACCAAATACAATGTTCACCTTGAAGATGAGGAGAGAGTTGAACCCGTACATGTACAACCTCGAGGCCACTGTACTCGCTTCACCGGGGGAACTGGACTGTTTCATACAGTTCTTTTTTTTTCCTGATACAAAACTACAGGCCTTCACTGTTTTAAAGGTCCAGTGGGAAGGTCCAATTGGTAAGATTTAGGTGAAACGGCTCTTATGGCAGAAATTGAATATTAAATAATCCCAGTGATGTTTAATGTCTGCTTCATCTAAATTGTGCAAATTGTTGTTTTCTTTACCCTAAAATGGGCCCTTTATATTTAATTACTTACACTACAAGTGCCACACATTTGTTGAACTCCTGCGACAGTGCTAAGATGAACTTGATGAATGTTTGATCCCCATTGTATTGTCACAAGTGTGATTGGCTGCTGGATGAACTAAAAGATTCAATAATTATTTGTCTTTTTGTTCCATTTAATTTCAGAAACACTGAGACATTGAATTATGTAAAGATGAAAAATAGAGGTGTGGATTAGGGATGAATCAAGTCTTTGGTACAGCAGAGCCTGTTCATTCTGAGCCATCGATGCACATCTGACAACAGAGTTGATGTCTTATATGCCTCTAACTTCATGTCATTGCCCGGTGGGAGCTGTAATGTGTTTTTTTTCCAGCTCCCTGCATGTGTCTTTCTCTCCTCCAGTGGTTGTCAAATTATGAAAATTCAACCGCAAAAGGTGTCATGTTTCCTTCAGTCTTTTCCAAACTTATTGTATTCATTGCACTGTTTCGATCTATACGTACGTGGTACTGAATACAAGATATATTCCTTAATTTTTTTCAGGAAGTATTGGCATTTACGTAGAATTGACAACGCTCTGCGGGTACACAAACACTACAATTCAAGCACGCTGCTGTTAAGGAGTTTTAAAAACAACTTCATGACTTGCCATACCTTTGCGACGATATTCATATTTAAGTATCACATCGGATTTTCACCACATGACTGGAGGAATTGAATCTTTACTTTAAGCAAAATATCTCGCCTTGTAAAAAATAAAAAAATAAATAGAACTCCTGGATACGCTTTAAATTGTAACAGGTTTTTCCTTGGGTCATGCTCGCTATACAAATATTAAGGTATTTGGTCTAATATTTCTTTGCGTAATCCTGCTAAGTAACAAACAAATAAAGATGAAGACATAAACTTCTTAGTTGAGGTAAAATATTGCTGGATTAAGGGGACGCCCATCCAAACAGGATATCCAAAATTTTTATCAAAAACACACTTTCATCCAGAGCAGATTAAACTAGTCTCCATTTGAGAGGTTACTACAACTTCAAATACTTTGGTCAAAAGTCAGTCACTCAAGTTCAAACAAAGAAAAAAAATATATCACTCAATCAGAGAATAATTTTTAAAGAAATACCACCACTGGTCATTTGTGACTTCTGTCTACAAACAGCAGGTAAAGCATGAAGTTACTAGCCCCAGCCTGAGAAACTGTCCAGAACATGACAAAAATGACAGACTGTTGTTTTAATTCTTCAGCTGTTGCCTCGAAAAACAATCAATGGATCAAAAAACAAGAAATTAACATGTGATATAAGTAAACTTGGATTAGCTATTTCCCAGAATTCATTATATATGCTACGCTAAGATACACCACTGTATGATGACTTATGTATAAACATCATATACAAATATATTTATTATAGAATTATTGTTCATACACCTCTTGCCAAGAAAATGAATAATCATATTTCGCAAATTCATTCTATTTTTGCCTTAAATATCTTGTCTGGTATTAACGGAGATATGGCACCAAACATCCTGTAGTGATTTTTTTAAATAGAAATAATTCAAGTAAACAGTAGTTATTTTCCCTTTGTCCAAAACTTATTAAACTATTGTATTATTCTCAAAGTTAAATATGCCTCTAACACGTCATATAGGCATTTATTAAGGAGGCTTAACGTTTTAACAATGCTCGAATTTCACTCTTGTCATTTCAGTTTTCGCCAATTCCCTCTTTTCAAATGTTCCCCCACTTGTAACCATAGAAACTGCCTCTTTAAATAAAGTATACTCCCTTCCTGTTCAAATCATTCAGCTGGAATCCTAATCACATTTTTATTCAAGTAGTTTGGTGGTTAAATGTGCTTAATCTTCAAGTTTCTTGACCTCACTCTGTCGTGCAGAGAAACTAATCAGGATACCTATAATAAAAGTTTTGGACACCGCCCATAAGGCAGTCATTTGTCAAGCCAAACCAGGCGAAGCTCCACACTGATTGAAGTGATTACATAATGTAACAACACTGCACACGGCTGCTGATAATTTTGCATTATTTCCTTCTTTCGGTGACGAACTTTGTCCCACAATATTTTATTTTTTCCTCTTTAATGGCAACTCCAACTTTATTTCAAGGCAGTAAAGTAAATTGAAAGGCATCTGAATAGTGTCCAAGAAGATGTCTGATTGGCACAAGCACATTTATTTTCCTCCTGTAATAAAAATGTTTTAAACCTTTTTCTTGTAAATTCATTACTGACAGTAACACGATGGAACAGCTTCATTACTTAATCTCCATAACAAAATGGGATTTGTCAGTAAAGATTTGGGCCCTGACTGTAAACTTTTAATCACTGTTTCTGGAACAAGATATAAAAACACGTCATGATACAATAGAGGAAATCTGTACACTAAAATAATGGCAGATGGGGGAGAAAAAAAAGATTTATTGCTTTCACAGTAATCAATAAGTTTAAATAATAAGTTTTGATTTTAATATCAGCTAAGAGTCAATATAAGACGCTGAAAGACCACATACAAGTTATCTTCAGGATTCAGACCAAAATGAAGTTAAGTACTAAAGTTAATTTTTTTTCATGGGGTCAGTGAGTAAAGGTTGAAATCAAGAACATTTTCAGCATAAAAAGATTGTTAGATGTAGTTAAAAACCTATTTTAAGATGTTGGTCTGTTTTAACTTCACTTAAAAACATAAAAGCATTGAATTACTGCAACTTGTATATCCAGTGAGTATCTTTCAAAAGTTATGAGATTTAGCAAGGAATCTCATCAACTTACTTTGTGTGTAAGACTATGTCTTTGTTTTATTCACAACAGGTACTAAGTCGAAGAGCACACATTATAAGATTTAATTTTGACATGAAACTCAAATTGAAAGTGAAGCCTCTCCTAAGCTAATTCAGGGACTGTAGAGTTTGTAGACTTTAAGGTTTTATAATTGATGACAGAATACATCTTATTATGCATTAAAATATAGTGTTATTAGCCCTTATAATCTACTTGAGTTAAATTGTCTCTCAAATTCTTCTGAACGTTATTTTTTTTTTCATATTGATTTAATAAATAAACTTTCTTAATGTGAGTAGGTTAATTTAAATAGGGACTCCAGGGCCACACGACTAATCGATTTATCATAGGTTATTTATCAATTCCTATTTTCATACCATTTACATTTTCTCTGGTTCCAGCTTATGTGACTTACTGCCTTTTTTTGATAGCTATAACATTGTGTATCATGTATCTTATGTCGAAATATTGCTGAATGAACATCACAAAAGCAGCTTCAGTAAACGATGCTCCAAAGTTGTGGAGCAGCTAGATATCAGAGAAGCTCGTTCAGTATCCTCACACACTTATAATTTTTATCAGTTTCTTTTCTGTATTTTTTGATGATTTTTTTTCTCCAATTTAAATCTTTCTTTGTTATTTCCTTTTCTTTTGAATGTTTTTATGTTACTGCTCTCTTATATGAATGACATTTTAACATGTTTCACAATCTATATTGTAAAGCACTTTGAGCTGCATTTCTTGTACGAAAGGTACATGTAAAATGTATTATCATTATTACGCCTCACATTGCCTTAGTGACTGTGGCCTGTAAGAATTATGTTTTGTGTTGAGAGATGCCACATTGGCACTGCCACTGGGATAAGGTGTGACTGGAGACTCCACTCTCACAAAGATAATAACAATCCTCACATGACTTATAGTAAACTGTTGTTATCTGCTCCCTCCCATAGTGGATAATACTGAGATGCAACTTTTGTACTTCAAGCTTTTGAGTGAGGCGGTCATCAAGAGCTGTACCAACAAGAACTGTAAACAGATTTGTGTTACAGTAAATAATATCTTACAAATACATATGTAAACTCATATTATAAGCAAGAACCACTGAGACTCATTAATACAAGTGTTTTCCTCAATCTTCTCAACTCTGAGGTTCTGCTTTGAGGATTTGTTACTTCAATATAGTTGGGACACTCATTAAATTATTATTCCCTGATGTTTGATAAATAATTGATAAGTTAATCAAAAGAAAGAGTAAAATGTCAAATAAATATTAAATCAATCATTAGTTATGGCCATAACTACCAGAAAATGATGAGTTCCCTTTTATTTCGTGGTCCTAGATTTCGTGTTCTAGAGTCGTCAGAAAATTCTTCAGATACTGCTGAAAATTCTGGTTGGGCATTGGCAAGTGAGCAAATCTATGTACTGATCCGATACCATATCATTAAATATATTAGTTTCCAAAACCACTTCTACTTCGTCACTCCAGAACAGCAGCTGCGCTGTACTTCCACTGGCCAGCATTGACTTAGAGCAGCTGCGAATAAGTTATTTGCTGATAATGTAGCTTTAGACAGACCCAACTCAAATATCAGCAATTTGGAAATATTTCAGCCTGGAAATCCCAAAAGCAAAAGTGACGTGGACTGTATGCAATACTTCAGGTTCAAAGGGTGTCACTACTTAAATGTCTTCAATTACAAAATGTGGCAGCATTTAACAGCTATTTAAAGGAAGTAACTGTTTTTTATTCTTAGATGTATTTATTAATTTATTTGTGATATTTTTCAGTTACGTTAAACTAGAAAATAAAATATGTTTCATGTCATTCTCTGTGTATTATACAATGTATTTGTTTATCAATGGGTTTAACCTGAGCCACTGCCATACAATAATGATAGCAATCATCACGTACACACAGGGCGAGTAGCAGACAGCTATTAAAATACATTATAAGTAGCTGTTTTATGCACTTGCATCAGATTGGTACTTGACATTGACCGATATGCAAAGTCTAGGTATTGCGATTTGTATTGGGAAGGACATTTTTTTACCTGAACATCTCGTCACTTCGAGAAAAATAGGTATCGTAAAAATCTTTCTAAAAGATGCATTAATTTTGTTCATAACAACTTTCTGTTACAATTCTAGTGAAAGCATGGTAATTTCTCAAGAATGTGACTCTCAGTGAGGAGACATATTTCTCTTTATGCGTCCAAAAGCTCTCTGAGGTATGTGCATATTGACATTTGTATTGCATTAAACTCAAACACAAAATAATCCGGAATTCTTTCCAAAGAAACATCCATAGCACTGTGCCCCCCACCTCGCCATATGCTCCAGTGTATAGATATGGACGTTTATTTATTTGCCCAAATAAATGGTCCGTGGAATTCCTCAGACTTTTTTTCTCCGGGTCAGCACTTTCTTGAAGTTTGCGGAAGGGAATTGAGATGTAACCTTTAAATTACTGTGAGCAAAGAGATGCAGCAGTAAAGAAAACTCATCTTTTAGGCCAATTCAAACAAACACTAAAGGCTGAGCGCCTCCCCCTTCTGAAGAACTTGTCTGTTACATCTCATTGATTGCTCAAATTTAAAAGAGTTATCTATATATATCTGGCATTTACTTTTATTTGTGGAGGTCCTTTTCAATATAGCACTTTGTCCATTAACTTTGGAGGTTTATGGTGCCACGGTAGATTAGTGACTGTTCCCCTTGACATTTTGAATGCTTAATAAATGATTTAATTTGAGCAGTGCACCAACAGGTTCAGCCCACATTATCTTATGCTGTTGATTATGGAAGAAATCTGGCATCAAGTACTTTATGGTTTACCTTTGTCGAAGTGATGGCGAAAGAGGATCACTACAAAGTTGAAGAAATTTTCCATAAAGTTTAAATTTTTCCAATGCTGAATGTAATCTGTTTTGCAGAGTTAGGCCAAATGTTACCATTGTTTTTTACTTTGGTTTTATTGCCGAAGATAAAACTGCTTGCCAAAAAGCTTCAAGTGATATAAACAGAATCCCACTGTTGTACTGACTTTCATAAAACTTCCATAAATAACTCGGGCAGGGCAATGAAACTATATAAATAATTATTGCAGTATAATTTCATCAATAGCGATATAAACAAAGCTCAATATATATCGATTAGAGCTATGAAAAATAACACGTTAATGTGTTATGATTAAAAAAATGTTTTAACGCATTTAGCGCATGCGCAGGAGGACCTTCCAATATACACACAATTCTGCCCAATCTGCACTAGTCGCCGCTCTAATGCATCCAGACAGCAGCTGCTATTCAAACAAACAAACAACATGGATAATTCTGTTGAACCTGAGGACCTTCTTGATAGGAAGATCATGTTCCAAAAAAACTAAGATCGAACATTCAATAAAACCAAGGTGATATGCACACTCTCAAAAAATAGAAAAATGTTCAACCTTCCTATAAAAACAATGGCTAAGAAGCCCAAATAATTTCTGTTTGATTTAAAAAGAAAAGAAAAAAGTTTTATTCAACCATACAAGGGTTAAGAAGCCCGAATTCTGTTTAGGATGAAGATTATATTAATGTTCCATATGGAATAGCAAAGAGAACTGCTAATGAACTGCTGAGTTGCAGCACCATTGTTTTTATTTATTTACGAATAAAAAAAGAAAACATGTTAAATGTATATATCCGTCTTTTGTCATAAATCTTTTTGTTTTCACAAAAATATAGCGAGAAAATCGGTAATGTGATTAATCATGATTAATCCATAGAAACCAGTGACTAATTTGATTAAAAATGTTAATCATTTCACAGTAATATCAATATAACCCTTTATATTGTATATAAGCACAGTGTGGAGATATAATATATCATTGATCTCCGTCACTTTTGTGAAATGTTTTGCTGTTTGTCATTCTCTGCTCACAAAGAAGAGGTTAAAACTACAACCTTTTCTCAGGTGCAAACACAAGTCTTTAAACTTTAAAGTAATAATAATGTTACATTTATCGTGATAATTGTAGATATACACTGATGGGAAAATGTTTATCTTGATGTAACTTTATATTTATATCCCCTAGCCCAATGTGCAACAGAAAATCTATTTAATTTTTCTTACAATAGCATTATATTGATGTAGTAGCCTATTGTCTTAATTTTCATTCAACCAGTTGATAATTTCGCATGGCAATAAAAAGGTAGAGTAAATCTCTCTGTGATGCAGAGTGGAAGAAACCATTTAGCTGCAGACACACAATGATCTGCATGGACTCACTTCTGATAGATTGTTTTTTTGATATGAGTAAAAACATATGCTATGTATAACAATGGATTAGGCTCATCAGTGCAGCAGTGCGTCTTTTTTTCAAAGTAAAGGAACAATCAAGTGAAATCACAAAGTAGGTGTAAATAACAAAGGTACGTCCCCCGACCCTTGAAAAGGTTGTTGGATTTTCTCTAAAATAAATTCTGATGGTCCCAAAGGTAAAGTTTCTTTACCTGAAGGAAGTAAAAATGTATTTTGCATGAGCTCTGAATACAAAGACAGTTTTAATATCATAAGAACTTTTTGCACAATTGTCTTTTGAAGCTTCTTTGTTATTAAACAATCAAAAAGTTTCGGACTTTAAATGCAGCTGTGCACAGGTGAAGGATCTGACACAGTCTCTACCTTTGTGTAAGAGTGGTATATTTAGAAACACAAACTCACCTTCCCGTGAATCTTTGTCCCCTGGGGGAGTCGGCGTGCAACCATGGAGATCAGAATACAAAACATCGCCGAGGAGAAGACAACAGCAACAAACACGAGACCCCAGGAGAGGCTGCAGAAGTAACAGGAGCTCTCGGCAGATGTGCACACCAAGACGTGAACTGAGGAGAGCAGCAGGCACAAGAGGTAGAAAGGCAGAGAGAGCAGGGATGAAAGGACGGGGAGGTCCACTGCTGCTGCACCGCTGAGGGCTTCAGGCATCGCCAGCAGTAAGACCAACAGCAGCTTGAAGGCCAGGAGTGGGGGAGAGAATGGAGAGAAGAAGAAGAGAAGTTTTAAATAACTCTATTAAGCTTTCCTTTAACTGACACTACATTAAACACACAACAACACAGCAGTTTTATTCAATTTATCTTGCAGTTCAATTAGGAATAGGTCAACATCTGAATACATTGCCTAAAGGCAGACCTGATGCATCATGTTCAAAAGGCCAAAAACATGTTTTGTGAGCTTGACCTTTAACCAACAAAAAACTCATTATTTGATCCTTGCATCTAAGTGAACATTTGTCCCAAATTTGAAATGATTCAATGGAGGAGTTCTTAAAGTAACATTTTCACAACATCCTGTGAACTTTGACTTTAGACCACAGATGTAATGAAATTCTTTATGGGTGTTTCTTATGTATCGCATTCTCAAGAACATGAGGCCACCATGATCTTTGATTTTGAAATTCTAATTTGTTCAGCCCAGAGTCCAAATGAAAATTTTTACCAGCTTTGAAGACATCCCCTCAAGGTGTTCTTCAGATAAGGTGCATCCGGCCACCAGCTTTTCGGCAACGCAGAGCGTAAAGTGACCGATGCGACCAAAATTTTCGAGATGCCCTTAACCCGCAATCCGCGCCACGGGATCTATTCTGGTTATTCGCATTACGCGATTGGCCTACTGGATGAAGCAGCTACAGTTACTGTGCTGTGGAAATAATTTGGAGAAGCCAGCGCAGTTGTGTGTGGGTCCACATGCCCATTTGGAAGAACACCCAGCTCAGGGACTTTTATGAAACCCTCCAGGAGCTGTGTCTGGATGATGTCATTTCCTGGGCTGCCTGATGCTGACGTGTGACCGGTTTGATCATCCTCTAGCTCGGTCGGTGCCAGGACTGAGTCTGGTGAGTTTCAGTATCAGCGCTCACTGGCTTTCTTGGATGCGAATGATGTGACAGACACATAATATCGGCAAACGCACGATAGATGCTACTCACGCCCGATTGTGTCTTTGCATTGACTTTGTATGTAATCTCGACATGTGAGCGCACCATCATAAACCATATAATGGTTTGAATAGTACATTTATGAATGGTGGGGACTTATCTATTTTATTGTGGTAGCTAACACCAATTCAATAAGAAATTGGCCATATATAGATCATGTAGAAGAGAACACAGCAACAAGTTTAATCCATAATTGCGAAGCATCTTCTTCTTGATCTCAATTCTCTTATCGAAAAAAACTTTCTTTATTGTAGGAGTCGCGCCATTTGTTTTCTCAGACACATCAATTATAAATCATTAAAGTGCGGAAGATGAATTAATTTCTTCTGTACTCACCTGGAATACAAACACCATGCCTGCGATCATGGAGTACATGTCGTACTTGCCCAGCTGCTTGCCGAGAGCCGAGCTCATGGAGGCCAGGGCGTCCAGATACTGCTTTAGGACCTTTTTCCCCATATTGGACAGCACCTCGGAGGTGTTCCCCTCTAGGTAGAGCTTCATCCAGCTCCCATGAGCCTTTTCTGCCACACGGAACTGCTCAAAGCCAGCCTCTGGATTTGACAGAAGTTAGCAAAGGAGGGGTTGGGTTTAAGCAAATGGAGCATTTAAATTGTGCGTCTTTAGAAGTGACATTAATCAGACATCATTGTTTTTTGTAAATTACTTAAATGGTGTTAATGTCATATACTTCCTGCTGCAGCTATTGCATTCAGATATATTTGTCAGAACGAGGAGGACATCTGCAAAATCGTATTAATAACCTCTATTGAGTTTCTTCGTGCATATCACCTTCATTTTTCAGTCTTTATTTATCACCAATTGTCCTGATGCATCAAGACAATTAACCTTATTAATGGGCGCAAGCAATCTGAGCTTTACAGTTATTTAACATCACTTCTGCTTGCAGACTTCCTCTTAAATTAAATATTTTCAGTATTACAGAGGAGTCCACAGTCTTGCCAGTAACCAGCATTATTTTCTTGTAAATATCAACAATCTAAAACCATATTGTTACATTATAAGAATAATTGTTGTAATTTTACAACCAAGTTTGGATGCTGAGCCACGATCAGCATCCAATCGTGGTTGTAAAATTAGCTTTTATAAATACAAACAAAACCACGGAGGCTGCCATGTTTTTTACAGTAGCCCAAACTAGATTGGTTATTATGACAACTGAAGGTTACCACAGGTTTTCTCTCATTTTTGGAAAGGGAGGGTGAGGTGAGGGGTATCCAGCTGCAACATGCAACTTCACCACTAGATTTCACTAAATTCTAAATACTGAACCTTTAAATTGAAAAAAATATGTTTGTGTAGTAAAGAATGTTATGTGTAATTGGACAATCGATGACGGATTCACATGTGTCGACAAAGCAGATGAGATTATGCCCATTTTCATTTGACTTCAGTGCTTTAGGAGCTTGTTCAAGGACGAAGCAGTGTGGAGGTTTGATTTGTGATATACTTCAGTAAAACACACACACAAACACACACTCACACAACTAAAAACAACATTTTGGAGTACAGCTCCTATCTCAGCAGCATAGGCATAGAGGTGATAAATGGTGACTGTGGCTTTGCCAGACAGAGAGGCTGGTAGAAATATTAGAACCCTAAGCCACAGGCATGAATCATGCAATATCGATGGCCCTGGCCATGTTTCATCTGTCTCAAAGTACAGCGACTGGTTAATGGCCCTCCAAGACGCCTGAGGTTAGAGTCACAAAACAAAATACAATATGAAGATTGAAACATGGGGGACAGGCAGAGATTAGGGCAGAGACATATAGATAAAGAACAAGGTTGTTTAAATCTCTCATCACCTGAGTTAACCTTCAAAACCCTTCCCTTTATGTTATGGGGGTTATTCTTACTTAGGTACGAAGATAAATGGTTTTAAAACCTGAAGGTGAAATAGCACTGTGGCGGCTTTTAGCCGCTTTGGCTTATAGTAAAGCTAGGTGATAAAACGATAAAGATAATTATCGCAAAATGAATATTCCTCGATTTAAATATAAGTCTTGGTTGATACAGCGTCGATAGAACTCATTCCAGTTTTGACACACAAACAGCCAATGATAATGAGAAAAGCATTGTGCCAAACCAATCATGTGACTGGAATTAAGTTACAGCTAGGCCAGGTTAGGTTGAGGCACAGAGTGGAGGAGTAGCAGCAGCACACATGCTAATGTTTGGGCTACTGCAGCCGTGCCTACGTACAAGTACGTCAGACTAGAGCAACAGCAAATAATAAACATCCTTAATAATTAATCATTGGCCTGTGTCCTGCTGTCACTGCCACCGCACAGAACCAGGAGACAGTGGATGAAGATGCACAGCTGTTATTGGTGGGACTGGGTTGTCATGGTGGAGTTCAGTCACAGAATGATTATCAGAAACCAGGACAAGATTACTTATTCCAACTAGTAAAATCAGGTTTCTCAAATCCGAGATAAGAGCCAGTCCAGGATACTGAAATTTGGATATGATGTTTAAAAGCTTGAATTCAATATTGGGATCGTTCATAAACTCGATAACTGGGATACATATGTGCATGAAATGCAGTGACTCACTGTGCATTATAAATCTTTGTTTTATGTTTTTTTTTGGTAGTAGTAGCTTTGTCCTTGATGAAACATACTTGGATGCTGAAAAGAGGAACATATCACCTCAGACAGCAGACAAATTTCTTTTGAGAAACTTCTTTCACACCCAGTTAAAACGTGACCCCAACAGGTGTCCAACTGACATGCTGCTTAAAATACCGTCCCAGGCGAATTTCCCAGAAGTGACAACTATTACATTCTGCTGCATAACAGCTTCATGATTACCCAAGTGGACAGATAAAAAAAAAAATCAACACATCCAAATGTAGGTCTGCTGAAATAATTTCCATTTCATCCCGTCACTATGGAAACCAGGGACCAAAATAGTGAAGGGAAATGCGCTGCCAGAGTTTTTTTTATGTCAAAGAAGTAGTTTGTTTCAAATCAAGTTCTGAAAATGCGTTATTAGCTGTTTACCTCAGACAGGTTTGTGTCACTGTTTCCTTTCAGACAGCTCTCTGTTAACTGAAACTACGAATGCGTTTTGGGCCCAAAGACGGAACAAGACTAAACAAATCTTAGATCATTTGGAAACCATGAATGCAGGCTCAAATTAAAATCCATCAAGTGGTTATTAATATATTTGGTTAAGAATTTGTATACACTGCTGTCAGTGTTTTCCTTCATCAATGCAACCATTTTTCCTTTCGTCTCCGTCCTGGTATTCTCTCAGGAGGATCTCTATTCCTGACCCCATTTGAAAAACATGTACAAGTGAAATCTGAAATGTCATTAAGTTAATTAACTTGTTACAAAGCCAAGCTAATAAAAATCAGGTTTAAATCAGGATAGTACATTTGTTTGTAACTATTTTGCTTCTCTGGTCATCCCATTTGTCCTAGCTGCGGTTATCTTTGCTCAGAAACTTCTCATTAGTTCAGATGGTTGTGGTTGTGTGAGTTATCTTAGCACCACCAGTTATTTCTTTTGTCATAACTTCAAGCGCAAATCTATTCTATGCTCACGAAAAAACCCAAGCAATAAAAAAGTTAAATTTTGGTTTAAACGGCTCGAACAAAAAAAAACTGCTGTTGAGGATTATGAAATCTCAAATTAAATACCACATGTCCTATTAGTTTCCAAAAAAGCGACTAATCAAAGAGCCTTCACTCTGCCTCCGTGCCTCTGTCTCATTTACAATAACAAGATAAATTCCTTCCGACCCATCAAACATTAGCAATGGTTATTGCTGCCATTGGTGTATCACATGTTTGCCAAAGTGGAGGACAGCAGTGGAGGACAGCAGCGGAGAGCAGACGGAGAGAGAGGAAAATAGGAGGCGTGGGGGAGAGTCAGCAAGATGGATAACTCTGACAACAGTGTGACCCCCAGATATAAGTAGGGAGCAAAACGTGCGAGGATATAAGCATACATTTGCACAGAGAGTGGGCAGGATGAATGTGCCTGAACAAATCGTAGACTGTTTGCAAGGGTCCTGTGTGGAGTTTTCACAGATGTAAGGTTATTTATTCATGAACTTGAAACAAAATCCGTATACGAATTTGCCGTCACTCACATTCCGACATGACAGGAGCCGGCTTGCTCAGAGCAGGTCAGTGTTTATGGCGGCTTTTTATTCCCTTCTTCTCGTCGGTGCATGTGTGATTAATCTGTACCAACCAGACACTACAAATGTACTGAAGCTGGAACATCTGCAGGATTATATCTGTCTGCAAAATGAATACTTTCAATCTGTTAACTTACGACAGAAACCATAAGCCGATATACAATGTGTTTCAATGGATTTCTTTTCATCTGTTGAAATCTAAAATTCCCTGTTTCTGTAAAAGACCACAGTGTTGATGACCTCTGGTGTAATGAATGTTTTGAATTGGTGAGATGATTCTCCCCTAGCTTTAAATCAGACTGCTTCAGGTTAAACTCTGTGAGAAGCTGCTTTGATGCAGGCGACAACATGCTGTGTATAATGAGGAGATGGACTTTTATTTAGAGCAAACCATTTCTGAGTCAACTCAAGGCTGTGCCATCTGCGGGTCTAACACTTACATGCCCAAAATGTGAGTGAAAAACAAAATGACACTCAAATCTCAATAAGATTATAACCCTCTTAGTGTTAGTTATGCATATGTTACGTCAATACCTCATGTGGAGTATTGAGATAACACTGGCTGTAACAGACATCTGTCAGACACCTAAATGGTATACCTTCAGATCAAAAAGTGGCTGATGCTGTGCTACTAAAAGGTATACAGCTCACATTACACTTGAAAGTGGGGGGCCACTGTCAGACCGCCAGCCCTCCGTTAATGCGCATGCAATGTAATGCTAGTCGGCTGGTTTTATGAAGAGTGCCGCTGTACTTTTTTTTTTCTGTCTTTATTCAATCAAAAAGTCAACCAAATTATATATGTATAGCCTATATCCACAAATCACTATTTGCCTAATAGGGCTTGACAAGGTTTGACATCCGCTGCCCTTAACCCTTGTATAGAGGCAGGAAAAACCAAATGTTAGCTCAATAGCAAAGTAAGGGATGTCTTTGATTTTTCTCTCTTCTGTTCTATTGTGTTGTTAGGACATATGTGATGCTTTTAAAAAGGAAGTAATATAGATATCCTTGCTGATGTTAGAGCTAGCCTTGGTTAACAAGGCTATTGTTATCCTAGCCACTGTAGCCAGTCTGACTTAACCATAGCTGAAATTTAAAGCTTAACAACCAATTCATACATATATTATGTTTGGTGCTCAACAAGTTTGATTCAGCTAACATGAAGCAAAATGAGCATTCATTTGGAGTCCGTAATCTGGTTAAAAAATGTACTTTTAGCTTTGTTTTGGTCTCCACCAACTCCCAAAGGACATATCTCTCCATTTTGCTGCTGAATCCTCCAGTATACCCACAAGCTACTAATTAACTTTGTTTGTCTGATTGGTGCTGGGTATGTTTATTATTTAGTTTGCGGGACAAGAAGGAACAGAAGTCAGGTCAGAATTCTATGTGGGTATGAACCCTCCCTTTTTACAGCCTACCTAGCCTATTGTTAATAGAATAAAAAGGCTCAATAGTGGATTCAGCGTGGTTAAAGTGAATGAGTAAAGCAGGGGCCTGTGCAATGAAGCAGAAATTGTTTTCTGTGGTAATACAGGGTAAATTCAGGGATTACCGTCCTCAGACACTGATGTACTTTTTACCGGTGTAAATCACAATGGCAACTTTTACTGAACGGCTAACCTAAAACTGGTTGATCAGCGCCCACTGATAAATCAATTCCCTTGTAACATGACATCACAGTTCTTAGAGGATCCCCTGGAGCTGGGGGTGGATTGTTTGAGTCTCTGAGGATAACAATGGTCTTCAGAGACCGTAAAATCCTTTTGACTACTCCCATGAGTATCTTCCTTATAAAATATATAGATTCTCATCAGAGGGAATGACCCACCTCTGACAACTGCTGGAGTCGTACATAACCAGCCTGACACGTAGGAGCAATGCGCTCACAGTAACACAGACTGTCTGCACCATTCTACGTTTCTTTGCTTGTGGGAGTTACTGTATATTGATATACTAGGTGTGTTAGCAAAGGGATAACCACACATAGTATTATTCTTTCTCCTTCATTAGGTAGCTTTATTCCAAGAACGTAAATATGTATTTTGGAAAAGGTATTAGATAGTTTATAGCTTTACCTTGTGATGCCCAGTTCAGTTCGGCAGGTTTTGTCATTGTCAATTTTATTTATATATCACATTTAAAACAATGATCAAAGAACTTCACAACGTAAGATTCGTTAGTGAAGAAAAGATTCACATCCCGTGGCCCCGAGATGTTATTAATATTGTTCCCACGCGTTAAGTCGTTGATGTTTTCGTGAAAAAAAACACTGATACTATTAGCACTCTGGAAACAGCAGAGCATAACGATGAGACTCCCTGTAAGCAAAGGTCCTTGTTAGCTTGGCTTTTAACTACGGAGAGTGGACACAGGAATTTGCAACCCACCTTTCTCATAGTTTGGCGTGCTGTCTTTAAGCAGGCAGCTGAGCTGGTGGCCATTGAGATGCAGAAAGCGCAGCTGGTCTCTGAGTGAGGTTTCTTCGAGGACACCTGGGATGACGTGGCCCACGCTGTTTTGAGATATTGGCAGGCCGAGTCCCAGGGCCAGGGTCGGGGTCAGGTCAACCTGCTCGACCACTCCGGGCTTCTCCATTCCCACTGACATGAAGACAACAACACACAAGGAAAGCAGTAAGTGCACCTGCAATACATGATGTTTTTTTAATGGCACATGGATTAACTGCATTTTAATATATATACTTTGAGGTTTATTTGTTCAGAAAACAACACAGCAAAAACCGGGGTCACTGAAATTACATGCTATCAGGTTCCTCATCTATTTCCTAATTACATTGAAAGTGTAAATGCTCCACTTTCTGTGTGCTTGAGGATTTTTCCCATGAAAAAAACGGCAGTTCAAAACACGGAAAATGGAAAAGCTTTCAAAATGAACCAAATGTTGAATCTCAATTGTGTCACTATCAACCAATCAATCAATAGGTAATAGCATAGTTGCAAAAACAAGAATTTATTTATAAGAACAAAAGTCACGTTTTATTTATTCAAACTTTAAAGCAATTCACAGGCAAAAAGTATTTACATGATGAACACGAGGAAATGGCTAAATTTTCATTGAGTGTTCTATGGAGGATTTCTGCGTTCACTCAATAAGAGGGTTGTCTAAAAGCATTTCACAGCACTTATCAAGATGAAGCAGGAAAAGGAGGTACTTCTCCTGAAGTCACATCACTGACAGTAAAGTATCCCACGCCCCTCTGTTATTTGGAAGTCATTGTATTTTTATGTAGAGTATATTTTAGTTGGACACCACTCTAGTCACAGCAGCTGCAGAATCTCATTGCTGCTGCTATCGTTTTCCCCTCAGGACCGTCAAACTGCAGTCACAGAAAATGGAGAGGGAGTGTGGAGGAACGTCAACAACCTTAATCCACAAAGGACTTATTTTATGTATTAAGACAGAGTGTATTAGTGGCATCCAATTTGCTGATCAGGGTAATATCTAGAATCTTAATGCACCAGCAATAAGCCTCATAATTAGTTGTCTATTAATGGCTGTACATATGACAAATAGGGTGGTCACAACATGTAGAACCAATGAAACAAAAAGAAAAAATATAAATGAAAAGAAACTATCAAGTAATTGTGACTTTGCCTGTCTAGTGTTGAAACTTCCTGTAAGGAGCTTTTCAGAATACAAACAAAGAGTGCAAGCAATTTGGGGCAGAAGCCACAATGTGCATATTGTTTTTTATGTTGAGGGAAGTTTTCAGATTAAGATAATTAACGATTCTGCTGTATGCATCCAAATATTAACACCACGTGGCAGGGAGGCAAGATGGCTGTAAACTGAAGGAAGGGACAACAGACAACAGTTATGAGCTCTTTTGGAAAAGGACATAATGAAATAAGTCGAGAAATTAACCAATTTAAGTGAAAAGATTTGTGCCATAAATCTACCAAGTAGATCAGGCTTGTTTATATGTGTGCAGTGACTGTCTGTAAGTTATGGTTTTAGATGCAGCGATTGGGAAACAGGTTTTTGTCAAGCACATTATTTTTCATGATGTTGTCATTTGGTCCCTACAAAGACGTCAAGAAGAACTAATTGCTAAGCAGACCATGATGGATCACATATATGTATTGTTACCTTCAATCAGTGTGTACTGTACTATTTGGGTATGACCATGGGAGGGTTACACAACAGAGCGACTCACATTCTGGCAGAACAGATGTATCATAACTCCGTGAAAGGTTACACACACTGAATGCTGATTCAGAAATGAGAAAACTGCAGCTGAGCACAATGCCAGATGCATTACAGCTCACTAACATTATCTCTACAATGCCACAGTTACACCCATGTCTAAAGTCCTAATACCTCAAATAAACAGAGTATCACATTTTCTCAGCTTGAATATGCCTCTGTATGAATGCTGTCACAATAACAACCTTAGCAGCTATGTGAACATTTGTTATTAAGAAAGAAATGTGTATATGGGCCCTGTAGCTCTGTTCATTCATATCTCTCTTGCCTCGGGAGGCGGATATTTTGTCTATCAACACATTAAAACATTGTTGCATCAGTTACTGAGTTCGTTGCACAACTGTTGCTGAGGGTTCCTGGCTGGGAATTCATCACCTTACCCATTCTGTGTTATTGTTCTTAAATTATTTTGACTGTAATACAGGAAAACACAAGGATAGTGAAAGAGGTACACAGACACCATGTGGCTTCTTGTGACTGCGCTGTTTGATTAAACTGGTATAGATTCAAAAGATCAGCCGGTAATTAACTCTGATCCTATGCAGATGTTCTCGATTTCTTAAAAATAAAATGTTCTACTGATGAGGCCACTGATTGATACATTAAAGGGGACATATTATGCCCATTTGACCACAGTTGTAATGGTTCCTTGGGGTCATAATGAAATGTCTGCAACATATTTTGGACAGAATGACATGTAGCCGGACTCCCTACATGGGCATGGTGTGACTATGACATTTCGGTCGTAATCCCATTCGACGCACTCTAGCATATCGTTTCTGACATAGAGGAACCACAACAAATCGCAGGAGTTTTTTTTCAAGAGTTTTTGGGACGTTAGACATGCCAGATACCCAAATTAACGTGTAGAAGCACTACAAAAGTGGAATTTTCATAATATGTCCCCTTTAAATAGATCACATCCCCATGTCATCACACAGATAGCAGTTGTCAAACATGACGTGCGGGTAATGAGCCACTGGCGCCCATGACCCACAACCTGTCCCTCCTTGGATCACTTTGTGTAGATACTGACCAATGCACACTGGGGAGATGCTCTGACTCAGTTGTCTAGCCACCTAATTTTGGCCATTGTCAAATTCACTCTGATCCTTACACTTTTCTTGCTTCCAACACATCAGCTTCAACAACTGACTGTTCACTTGCCTCTGAATGTAGCCCACCCCTTGGCAGGTGTCATTGTAACAAGATAATGTTTTTCACTTCACCTGTCAGTGGTTTTAACATTGTGGTTGCTGTATTTCATTTGAAGAGAACACAGAGTTTGGCACTTACTTCCAAACCTCTTCTGTAGAATTTGATAGAAACAAAATCTAAGGTAGACAAAATCATTCAAGCTGTTGGCACCTCAGGAGGTGCAGAGTGCCAGCAAAAGCCTGAATTCTGCAGCAACAACTCAACTGCAAAATAGTAATTAACATGAATGATCTATAAATAACAAATCTATGCAAGAAAAGATCTCAAAAATAGACTTAGCTGAGAAAGAAGCAATTATCAAGATCACACTTTCCGACTCATCGACATTCATCACTGCTCCTGAGCTTCTGTTTGATCTCATTTGAGGTGACACTGTTCCTCAGAGTAAAATGTATGCAAAGTTATGTATCAGCATAATTTATTTACAACTATACTAACATGTATAGTTCACTTGATTCATATTTTTTTTTTATTCTTTCATGAATAACCACAGAATGGTTTATTAAGTCGTAGGATAGACCCAGTATTTTAGAAAGAATTCATTCAATCTATGGCAGTAGCAGTGGTGCATGTGCAAATGCACAAACGTCGCTCTCACATGCGACGGGTACACAGACTAGTGTGGAAGACAAGTTCTCACGAGAGAGAACTGTGTTGGTAAGCGCAAACCTGAAACTCAAAGTAAGAGGTCTAAATGCCTGCATGAATGGTAACAACTTTATAGTTGATAGCACAAATGAGCATGCTACAAATAGCGTTACACACAGCTATACAAACCAGAAAGGGATCGAAACACGTGGTTGGACATTTTTTGAATGAAATTAAATCATATTGTATTTGTATAGCTTATATTCACATATCACTATTTACCTCATTGGGCTTAATAATCTCTACAGGGTGTGACATCATCTGTTCTAAACCCTTGACTAAGGTAAGGAAAAATACTCCCCAAAAGACAGTGTATTGAGAGGTGTATAAATGTTCAAAGCATTCATGCATTTAAGAGGTGTCAAAAATGTTGGTTCATTTTGAAACCGTGGCAGAACAAATTAGATTATAACGGGCCGCCCAGGCTAGATAATTAATGCAAAAAACTGGTGGACCACTAGATAAAGTCTCTTTTTGATGATCAAAATCTTAAAAACATAACTATTTTATACATATGCTAGTAAGTTGACGGGTAGCAACTGTAAAGTCATGTGTAAAATGTTGACTGCAGCCAAACAGAATGTCTTTGATTTTAAGAAAAGTCTCCTGTCTGCTTCTTTGGCCAAACAATAAACACAGTACCTTTTCTTTTGAAGGCCGGACTTATGAGCACCAGGGGTGTGTTGATTTCTTGCTCTGAGGACCCTCCGTGGCTGCCGGTCTCCGACATGCCGTGGTCCCCACACAGCACCAGCAGGTAGGGCAGGGAGCCCTCTGCTTCCTGAGTGAACAAACACCAAGGTTAATGGCCTGCCACTGGATGTGCTGATATGAGAGGACAAGCGTTCAGGTTTTAAGACGTTGGCAACAGCTGCTTACTGTGGCTGCAACAAAAATAAAAACAAAATACATCCAGTTTAGAGGAACAGAGCGAGAGCACAAAATGATGGTATGTAAACAGCAGCAAATTGAAAGGCATTCAATTATTACTTTTGAAAGGGAACTATTGGCAAATGCTTACTGGCACAGTTGCAGTCTATCTCCGGAAAAGAAAAAAAAAAACACAGTAAAGAAAGAAAACAAAGGGGATGGCTTATTTGTTGAGAATGACAGACTTTGATCAAGCTTGGTATCTCCCCTAAGTGATTCCCTTTCAACAACACTCGTGGAAAACTCCCATTGACTGTGAATCTGACGGGGATACCCGATGACTCACAGCAGTAGGGGCTGATTTAAAAACACGACTAATGATGTTAAGAAAAGAAAAGCCAAACCCTGGGAAATGTTAGAAAACTGCCAGTAGACTCCTCAGGTCCAGTGTTGTATCTCAAATAAAGACAATGGAATTTGCGTTTATATTTAAGATTGAACTGTATCCCATCAAGTTGAGGATAATAAACTAACTAGAAGAGAGATAAGAAAATAACTATGATTTCTGAATGAGTGAGACTAATTTTGCTTTTGGGTTTGAAAGACAAGTCTGACAAAATATCAATTTCACTTAGGATGACTTTGTTTACACAGACTCACAGCAAAGGCCGGTGTCGGCATGAATGTTTTGTTTGCTGCTGTTGCTGGAGCTGTTGCTGGAGCTGGAGCTGTAGCCGGAGCCGGAGCTAGAGTGTACATATTTGCATATTCTTTTGATTCAGATAGAGCGTGACATAAAAACCTGATGAATGCTTTCAGCTAACACTGCAGGTTAGGTACATCGTGCTCAGCTGACCCATCTTCTATGTGTTACTCACTCAGCACACATGAAGCAAAAGACAAGACTCTGTCCTAGATTTTACCACTTGAATGTACGGACCTGGTCACAAAGGATTCAAAAAACCTCCTGATCCGTGCAAAACTTCTCTGAGCGCCACGCTGAGCCAGCCTCTTTTCTGTTGAGGACAAGCCAGAGTGAACCCCTGTTCCTCAGTATGAAAGCACCATGCAGAACTCTGGGGGGAATGTTTTCACACTTCATAAGAAACCATTTTTTCTAACCTGATACACGAGGTGTCACGCTAAATCAGGTGGTAGCTTATGATCACTTAGCTGAAAGCTCATGATTATTTAGCTGAAAGTAAGAGGTTGAAAGCTATTGGTTTGATAAGTAGAAAGGACACATATACATGTATATACATACATATTCACCTCTGCCAAGACCCCAGTCCTGTTAAATTATATTTAAATGCACCAAATTCCATGCACTTGTAGATATCATTTCCCTAAATATCAAGATCCATCAAGATCCCAAAATTATTTCCTGGGAAAGAGGGGAACATTTTGAAAAAAGAATCCTGGAGTAAACCCCTGATCCATATCTGCACCAACACTTTACGGCTTCTTCCCTGATCCATACCACCAACAAAAATAGGACAGGGCTGAACATAAAACCTCCTTGGCAGAGGAAATTAACAACTTAAACTGTTGGCTATAAGTAATACATAATCAGCATAAAGGGTTGGCTCAAATTATTGGAAAAAACATCTGAAGTAAACAGCTAAAATTAAAAGGATCAGTTTTCATATTTTAATTTGGGTGTTGTGCACAGACTGCCATACTCTCATGGGTTTTTCAAAACAGCAAGAGACACAGTTGCAGTGTTCCATCACAAGATAAAGTATAGTGTACAGCTCAAGCCTTTAGATTGCAAATAAAAGCAGCTACAAAAAGTTCCGTTCATGAAGCATAGGAAAGTTTTTCATTATCAAGCCAGAAGAAATTAACAGAAATAAAGGACATTTTACTAACAAGTTCACCCCTTATGTCCAATAGAACACGACATGAATCTCATTCTCAATTTCACTGAGCACACACAACAAAGTCTGTCCTCCTCTGGAGAAGCATTAAACATGCTTGTCTCTGAATGGAGCTGTGCACATAACGATCTTTGTGTTTTATGTAAATTTTACTTCACATAAGGTTCGACTGTATCTCTGCATTCAACAAAATGTTCAACAAACAGATCTTTTTTCTTTGTGCATAAGAAACATTTTGCTCATAATCTCCCGATATCACAAAGCAACCTAGTCTGAAAAATAAATGACATATTAGAGCTAGGTAATAAAACAATATTAATAATGATATCAGTCTAATTTAACAACTAGGCTTCAATATTTATGCATTCATTCAATGCTTATGCATTGTGCAAACACAGTGAGGACATATAACATATAATTGATCACCTCAGATTTGTAACAGGTTTATCTATTTATCAAATATTTGTAATTCTCTTCCCATTAAGAGTGTAAAACCACAGCTTTCTCATAATTTGACTTTCATCATGATAATTATCAATATCGACAGATATTGATAATTAACAGATAGATTTTTTCGAAGATAATATTTGGTCGTATGCATCCCTATGACATATCATTCAAATTGAACAAGGACTTCAGCTCACTGGCCCAAGTAAAGTGTCCCAGTTCGATACCTATTTTATAAATCTCAGATCAGACGTCCTCACAAGGTTATACCATAGCCGAAGCATTTGTCTGATGTCTGGATGGTCCTATCCCAAATCTGTACTAACAGCCAAAACTGAACTAGATTTACTGACTTGAAACAGATTGAATAGCTCTGTAGGTAGGTCAAACATCCCAGTTTTGGCATTAAAAGCGGTAGAAGGTTGGAACTAAAACCTAAATTATCCTAAACATTAACAATTCAATTGTCTAAAAAAATTATTGTAACTAGAAGGGCACTTGGACGACACTCCCCCTGCCAAAGTTTATTGGCCACTTCATCAGCATATTGCATATACATGTATTGAGATCATACATGCAAATCATTATCCAGATCCCCAACAAGAGCCCATTCAGACCTGCATGGTATTAACATCCGTCCTCCTGACTGATCCAATCACATGAGGCCCCCACTAAGTTCAGTTCTGAATTAGCCCAAATGTGTTTCCAATCTGTCCTGAGATCTGATCACTCGGACCATATCTGGAGGTGATCTGGGATACATGAGTCAACTGATGTCCTCTGACCCACTAGAGTTTAGAGAGAGTTTCTACAATTCTCATTGTCCATACCTTGATGTGCTTGAGGCCGACGCCACAACATCAAGACAGACCACCACATAAAGGCCGATTGTTTTTTTTCTCAAATGGATAAAAATCTTTCTTCATAGCTGTGCATGAATAGCCCACTTGGAATTTTGTAACTCTCAGGATGAATGTTAAAATCAGGTTTGAACAGAACCAAATGTCACCTGTTCCTAAATATTAGCAATGCATAATATACTTGTTTTTATAAAGATCTCTGCATTGTTTCTTGAGAAATTTATACAAATAATGAAAAACACCCCATCTCACAATGTTACATAAAGTAAACAAAATTATAATTTCTGGATCCACCCCCTTAATCGAATCTGATCCAAAAGTGAATGGGTTCCTGTTCCTCCTTGGGTCATATCCCACCCATTAATCAAGTTCCCCAAAAATGGGTTCAGAAGTTTTTGTGTAATCCTGCTAACAGACAAACAGCAATGAAAATATAACCTCAACAACACTTCCATATAAACAATGCATTATAATCCATTAAAGAGATCAAGTTTGAAACCTAGATGGGTCCAATTTACAGGCATTTCTGACACCATCGGAAATGCACAAGGAGAGGTGGTGGACTAGTGGCAGAAACCTGGACTATGAATTTTAAACTGAATGGACAAAATCCAGGTTTCTATCAGAGCAGAAAGAGAAAAGAAAGAATGGAAAAATACAAATTGGAACAGGGATAAAACAGTCTTAGCATTTGCACCAGTGAATCCCCATTTCATTTATCTCCCTTGTGAAATACGTGGTACAGATTACACACTTACTCTACAGGTTGGGTTTAGGATGTTTTGTTGCACTTTGAACAGCGCAAGCAAAATTTGAAAAATCCAAATAGAAAATTGGGGCCATGTCCTCTCCATTAACAGAGGTCTGACAGAGATCTATATAACCAGGAGATTCTACTTTCCAATCATGTTTTAATGGAGAGTGGGCAGGCGGAGCATTTCTCTGCCCGAAATAGCTCGCAGAAATATGCTTCTCACATCTCATTACAAAGGAAACTTTGAGGGCTGCCATTTCAATGCTACCCCATTTTTCTCCTCTGAGGAAGGGACCATCATATTTTTCGTACCTGAGGATGCAGCTGCAGACAACAGCCACCTAACACGTGTAGTCAAACACCCTGAAAGGAGATTACACCAAAGCCCTCGCTAATGTGACTGGAAAAAGAATTTCAAACACATTTCATTGAAAGTGCTCACTAAGCGCATTTTGTGGCTGCCATAACCCACAACATGCAGATATTGCCACGAGTCTGGAGAGACAGAAGTTAACCAGACTGAATCGACAACTTTGAGGGAAATGGTGAAATGTTGCGTCATTTCCGTAAACACCCTAAAATGTATCGCTTGCAAAAATAGGAAAACTTAACAAGGATATGTGCAATTATTTTATGTTCGCTCATAAAACCACAGCCACATAAAACAACGAGAAAGAGGAGGGCGACTGTAGGCTTGTTTGAACATGAAAAGACAATCTAAATACACGCTACACACAACTGAATGACAGTGAGACAACACCTATTAACAACACCTATTAACAACACATGTGGCGCGAAAAACATAATGCATGCACAGCTGTCAGAACACAGAGAGATAACAAGGCCATGAAACCTGCAGTGATCCGAGACAAAAAGAAAGATACAGTAAGAGAAAAAGCTTAACAGCTTATTAAATCTGTGTGGCTGCTGCAGGAGATAACATCATAACTGCTGGAAACACAACACAAATCACCCCTGTAATTCAAAGACCATCCAAAACATGGCCGATAACAGAATAAATCTGATGGAATCACATTTAATTATTAACTATGGATCATAACTACATCAGCATACTCGACGACACCCATCGAAACTCTTAAGATGATAAGGATACTATTGGAACATTGTAAGTGGAATGTAAGAGACACAGACGTCGACGAACCAGAATTAAACGGAGCAGCAGCTGAGATATAGAGAGCAAATTAGTCCAATTAACTTGATTTTAAAAAGTAGAAGTAAAGCCAGTGTTCAAATCGAGTGAATACATAACTGATGGGGAGGTGTGGCCTAGTGGTTAGAGTGGTGGTTCTTCAACAAGAAGGTTGCCGGTTCAAACCCCACTCTCTCCCATCTGCATGCCAAAGTGTCCTTGACAAGATACTGAACCCCTAAAATGGCCCCTCATGAATGTTGAGTGTACTAATTGTAAGTCGCTTTGGACAAAAGCGTCAGCCAAATGAAAAGTAATGTAAAGTAATGCAATGATAGGTTAAAGCTCTAATCCTCAGGATTTCCATTACATCAAATGTAATTTTTTAGCCACTGCAATTCAGTGCATTTACATTCTTAAATTAACATTCTTAATATATTGTTTTCATGGCAACATTCCACAATTACTTCACATTAAAGATTTGCTGACTGTACATGGAATTTATGTATTTCACTCCTATTGATTTTGTTGCATTGCGCACAAGTGAGCTCATTTTTAAAACATCTGCCAGGTGTATTTTATTTGATTATTAAAATATGGTGAGTGAATTTAAAGCTGCATTGCACATATCCTCACCACTTGGGACACAACCCTAACCTAAGCTCTATATTGCATGTGTATTTTACATATTGTGGCCGCATTAAGTCAAAACAATTGTCTAACAATGTCAGAAAATGGCTTGAATGCGCTTACCCTTTCTGAAATGATGACGTCCTCATCAGATTGCTTGTTTTGTTTGACCACTGCTCCAGAGAGCTTTACTAATATATTCAGTACATTATTCATAAGATCAAGAGTAACAGCTAACGATCATAACAGAGGACCCATGATGGACTCTGGTTTGTTGGCTTGAGATGTAAAATAGCTGATTAATGATTATTTAAGTATGAAAATATTTGTCCAACATATTAAGCTGCTTTCTGAATAAATGACTAATTGTGTTGACTTATCAGTATAGATAAGTTTTCATAGTACATGAATGGTCACGTGAAATGTGTTTTAAGTAGTTTTGGAGAGGGATTATTAGTAAAATGGAGCTAAAACAGATAGAGAGCCTGTTAGATTTAGAAGACTGTTTTAAATTGAAAACATATTAGCCTCACTTTTCTTTTTACCATTATTCATAAAAAAAAATGTGGTAAATCTTTGTAAAATATTTGACCCTTTATGTATGTAAATAAATTCTGAAACAACAGAACATGCAGAGGATTTTAAAGTGAAGCATCATGTGTAAACTGAGAATGGCGTTACCTTGGAAATGAGTGCACCGTGAATCTTCTTCAGGATGTCATCCATCTCCATCAGTTTTGGCTGGATGAGTGAACTGTGGGGTCCGCTGATGTGACCGATGTGGTCCAGGCCCAAGTAGTGGAGGATCAAAATGTCCCAGTCATCTCTCTTCAGGGTGCTATCCAGATGACGGGTCACGTTGTTGTCAACCTGAATAAAAACAAGATAAGTTTACTGATTTCAACTTGTAAATTGTTGAGGTTGACTCGATGAATAAAATCCCAAAGAGGCTTCTCACATGGAGCTGCGATGATTGAGCCACTTGATTGTCTGATCATTCTAGATCATATATCTTATGGCAGATAAAAAATCAGCACCACCAATATGTTAAACAAGACTGCATACAGTCCCGCAGTACCTTTGTAGCTCCACTAGAGAACTAATTGATGAACAGTTTTTTGTCTGCTATGTTTATGAGTTCCCAGGTTTAACACCTGTCTTCAAAACTTTAATACTGACAACTTGTCCTCATAGCAACTGAATCATTTCCAGACATACATGTTCAGAACATTACGCGGAATAGATATATAAAAACAATTATTAATGAAGATGTCACATAAAGTTTTTGTTGTATGTTCAGGTTTATGGTTTGGTTTAACGTGCAAAATTCTGCAGGCTAGAAAAACTTGAGGAACCTGCGCATTAATTACATTGTCTCATTATGTAATCAAAATAATTTGCACAAAGGAAAATTACTCATTTTTTTTCATGAACAACCCCCATAAATCTGAGTTCTATAGCAAATAATACAATTAGTAGATTATTTTACGAATCATTCTATGTTAAGCAAAGTTGTCATATTAACATCATGAGGCACATGAAGCTGCAAAACGCATGCTGCAAAATTATAAAGAAAGATGCATTGATTGATATAAACATAAAAAGCCATCACTCATATCCTTCAGGAAGCTAAACCCCGGCTGACTGGCACGTACCTCAGTGTAGTCAGACACAAAGAAGGAGGTGGTGCCGTCGTACTCCATGAAGTGTTTGGGGAAGAGGCGGACCCAGGTGTCATCTCCGTAGAAAACTATCCTCTTACCTGCTGCTTTGGCCTGCCAAATGAGGTTGTCTTCCACCAGGGCAGGAGAATTTAGGTTCATTACCACATCGATGAAGCCTGGGATACTGCCAGTGGTGAGAGCCTGAGGAGGGAAGTGTTGTTGTTATTGTCCTGTGAACAATACATGTCTACAAATGGCGTAATACAACATTAAAGTTGCATCATATGTGCTGGTGTTAAAAACAGTTTCTGATTCAATAGTGATAATCCACAAATCAAATCAAATTCATTAATATCCATTTTGTCTGTTTGGTAACCACAAGGAATTAACTTCAGACACCTGACTTATTCCCACATCCCCAAACCAATCTGGCAGCCACAGATGGAAACTGAAAGCTGAATCAGGAGGACAGATGTTATATATGAAGTATAATTTCTACTGATTTCATCATGGAATCTGCAGTAAAACAACACTGGCCTCGATTTGACTGACAAGGAAAACAAGGCCTGTTTTGGAAATCAGGAGAGAGTGTGGTGGATCGTCGAGGGGGGAGTACAAAGGCCTTGTCTTCATGCACCGAAGGAGACGTGAGATTGCAGATGCTGGCAGCAAACACAGTTATTTAAGCCCCCCTGCGAGCCGCCCGGTGCACAGCCTGAGATTGTCCAGAATGCTCTGAAATCTGAACTAAATCTGAATTGACCAGCCGTCATTGTGTGAGTGGCCTGGTGTTACAGGAGCCTCCAGAGGGAGCTGGGCAGAGTCATCTTTCAAATCTCTTTTTAAAACCGCTATATTATCCAGTTTATCACTGATGTATTTGTCCTTATATGTCCCTGTTTGTCACTTCACACTGGGGGATTTTGTGCATTTATCAGCTTTTATATATGAGTGATGTTTTTTTGCTTGCGAAACACTTTGTAGCAGTTTGTGCGTGGTTGTGTGAGCTGCACTTTAGCGGTTCTGTAGCAACTCTGTGTCTACTTCACAGACACAAGAGACAAATAGCAATAAACTAAGACTGTCACACCCCCACAATGAAGGGTAGGAAGGCTTTAAGAACTGACAAGACATAAAGCTTCCTTTATTTTCCATTACACTTTCGGTATCTATCCCTAGGACCATGTTTTTATTAATGTGTTGAGACTGGATTTTTATCATTAACAATATAACTAAAGTCCTATATATATTCAATGGTTATGCATTGTGTAAGCACAGTCAGGAGGGATATAATACATCACTGATATGAAGGATTTATAAAATGTTTTGCTATTGTCATTCTCTGCTCATAGAGTTTAAAACCACAACCTTCACTTAAGAGCCAAAAACAGTCTTTAAAGTTAAAAAAAGAAAAGAAAAGTTACATTCATATGACAATTATTATTGACAAATAGAAAAAAATTCTCTGGCTGGAAACTATTTTGTGCTCCTTGTTTCTGAGCTCCATCATTTACCACTTCCTTCCTTACAATTGTTTTGCTCCTGCCAGTGCAGATGCTTGTTTCAGGAAGAGACGAATTGTTCCTCTTCCACAGCAGTCTTCTCTTTCTGCCTCTTCGGTCTCACGGAGGCACCCAGTCTATTAACAGAGCTCGTCTGACTAATACAATCACACTTTGACTTTAAATAATGAACACAATGACATGTGATTCTATTGTTATAATTATCTTTAGACATGTACACATTGACAGTTTAAAAAGGTTAAATCTTAAAATTTCAAATGGAGAATCTGTCTAAATGAATCAGTAACTCATCCACCTAATTACTGGCCTACAGTTTGTGTGTGTGGCTAAGTTTGCGATGTGCCACTGCTTAAATGTCAAATACAATATCAGTTGGGTATACAGATAGTGTCTGGCACAGTGCTGAAAACTTGAGAAGGTGCCAACACACAGACGGAAGGAGCAGTGACTTCGAGTCTCTGAGTCTGGCAAGAGTCCAGTTTCCTTTTCAGCGAATACTTCTGAGCTGGTGAAAAGACGACTTTCTAACATTTACATGAAAATGCCCTCAATCTTCTCTGGCCGTTTTACCACATAATACCTATGGAGGTAATACATTGGGCAAATTATGCGGCCGATCAACTGTGTCCATACTAACCGAGCAGATACGAGCCTTTCAGACACCCAAAGTGCATTGCTGCTGCTGCTGTTATGATTAACTGAATTCATTGTCCAAATCCAGCACCTCGGTAATGTCCACTGACCGCTGCGCCGTTCTGAGAGAGCGGCTCAACTGGCCTCATGTGAATACAGGCCCATGGAGGAAAAGTAACTTCCTCTCTCTTCCCGTCACGGTTAGAGAGGCCAACGAAATTGGAATCATTAAATTTAGTGGCATTATGCCGGGTGGTGTTCCCGGAGTTAAAACTTGTTTGCTGCCGAGCCCTTAATAAAAAAAAGTAGAGAAAAGTAGAGACAAAGAACTGGACAGTAAAATCTAACTTGGTGTGCATTGAGATTGTAACTTCATTAGACTCAGTGGAGGGAGTGTGGGGTCTAATGTGCGTAAAGGCTAGGCCACTGAGAGATTATGATTTAGGATACTTAGCTGTGCCACACCAGTTAATTGGGTGCAATGCAGTGATAGTAGGCAACAATGGCAGCTGATCTATACTGCCCCCTACTGGCGCATTTCCACACCTCAAAGATGTGATTGATACATTTAATCTCAGCACCGATGTTAATAAAGCTCTAAGGATAACATGCATTTTGGATACAGTTGCAGTTAGACTGAGCCCTCGATTCCCGGACAGAATAATGTGTTGCCTCAGAGCGTTGGTCGTGTGCTCGTTTCTGTGACACATCAGCTGCAGTGTGACAGCGAGCCAAAAACTTGGCAGCAATGTCTTGTGGGATGTCATTACGCTAGGCTGTGTTGATCTCATTTATATCAGCCTCTCGACTAAATAATTCTCAACTCTATTTCAGGAATCAATTAAAAATGTGTTAGTATTTTATTTTTTTAGAGGTTTGTTAATAATTAATGGCGGATTATAAAGCAGTGCAGTTACTCTTTTAAGGTTTTGTCTACTGAATACACTAACCGTCCCCATAGAATGTGATGAACTGTCCATCCTGCAGAGTTTATAGACAAAAGCTCTCAGCAGATCTGCAAATCAAACTCACCCTGTTGAGAAAGTGACATTTTCAATTTCTCCACCTTGTACATTTACTTTACTGAATATATCTGGTGGAGCATAAACCCTCCATGCTTGTCCTTCTAAATCTAAAATATTTTATTTGGAATTTTCTCTCACAGATCTCCCTCTATATACCCTTCTCTCCTCCTATCAATACATCTTTAGACAAGGTTGTTTTTCGAGTTGCCGTCAAGCTTTTTCTCTCCATCATCCTTCATCATCCTTTTTTAAACCCTTGGATTAGGGGGGAACATCTGTCTCCCTGCACGTCCACCTCAATCCAGGTCAGATGTTGTCCAGCCTCCCTCCTCCAGGCCCGGCACTGACCTCCATTTAAAAACAACCAGCATCAAATATTCCTTAACTCAAGAGTGAATTCTCTTCAAGAAAGGGCTCCTACGTGCATTTACAGAAAGGTGAACTCATTTCATATGTAAATCAATGTACTGATATATCTTCTCCCTCTCAATATGTGTGAAAACACTAAATTACAATCTATAATAACAGCACCTATAGCCATTTTTATGTGACCCATTTATATATAAAAGTATGTCTATTTGTCAAGAACTGAAATATTTATTTCAATAATGAATCAACCAAGTATAACTCTTAGTTCCTACCGACTGGATGTTGATCAGATGGTTTCAGTGTAACTGGAGTGTTGTGGACTGTCTGGTTTTAGCTGTTTTCTTAAAGCTCGAGGTTGTTTTGAAAAGTCACAGATTTGGCAAAAATACCCAACATTCACTAGTTCTTATACATTGTGTCATGTGATAGTAAACTAATCAACTTGAAGTTTAGGGTAGATACTGACTATGTCAAAAATATGTGATAATAATAATTTACTATCAATTTGAAAGTATTTTAATACAGGGTTTTGTGATCTTGTGATTTCAAAAAGAATTTGTCAGTGTTGAAATTGTCTAGGCTTAATCATCAACTCACTTGTTAAATAAATAAAAACATGATATAAATTCTATTAATAATAATTGCTGATGATTGTAAGCTGCTCCCACACATTGTTCCATGCTAAGTCAAATCAGTCTTCAGAGAGGATTTCTGCTGCTCTTCCTCCAGTTACTCCTCCTCTTCATCGCTCACTCTCTCTGACACTGAGCATGTGACCAACACATGCTCTTTGCCACACTCGCTGACCTGAGCACTGTGCACTCTCATAGCTCCCAGTCTACCTGTCTGACCACATTGTGTATCTTCAGCAGGGTTCTCTGGGGCCGCCTATTGGCTCCCATCTTCCTCCATCTGCAACAGCTTGACACATCCCCGCTCCTCCCACCACTGCTAAATCGTGAATGCTGCCTTTTATTCTGCCCTCTGACACTGAGACCGAATATTATGCTTAACCTGACAGCTTCAGTTAGATTCCTTCCCACCAGCTCAGCACTGCCCAGAGCCCATATGGACTCGACAGAGCTGCTCTTTTTTTTTTTCCTGGAGAATAACTCCCTCTCCTCTGCAAAATGTCTCCAACACCACTGAAACAACACCCTGACTCTTTCCCAGTCTGCCCACAATCTTTGTGTGTTTCAGCACCACCAACTGTCATGCAAGCCGCACATGACATGACTGTAATTCCCTCCTGCTCCCAAAATATTCTCATCAGCATGACACATCATCCAAATATGGCAACGCAGCATGTTTTCACCCGTTTCAAATACTGCCAAGGAATCTCACATGTAATAATAGGCTAAAAACACCCATTTAAGAATGTTCCCCAGCATTTTACATAAATATTTTGAGTGTGGATTTGTATATATATATATATAAATAATTTGTAAGGGTGTTATTATCTCTTACTATATAATTACAATAGGCTCCAGAGGTGAAGCAGGATAGATAATAAATGGATGGATGGATCTCCAACTTTAAATTGAATAATCGTATTTCAAAATGAACCAAATATTAGTATGGAATGCAGAGCTGTTCTATTAGACTGCATCTGCTTTAGCTTTAGGAACTTAATGTGAATAGAATAATATATATATATATTAAAAACGTTTAAAGTGAGAACTTTATTAGGAACACCCAAACCATACCAGCAGTTTTCATGCTGTCAAAAATGCTTCAGCTCTTTTTGAAATTCCTTCTATGGGTTGTTTGAAACTTTGAGATACAGTTCCATGTCGAAATGACTGCATCACATTTTATCTAAAGCTTTATCAGCCGCACATTCAAGCTGCTCCTGTTCTGCTACCTCCTAAAGGTGTCCTCCTCGACCCATATTCACTGAGCTTACTATTAAAAGAGCAGTTTGAGACCAGACTTTTGTCACCTGGAGCATTATCCTGCTGGAGGTAGCCATTTGCAGATGATGCCATGAAGGGATGAACCTGGTCAGCACCATCAGCACAGATTGTTTACACAGACAGGTTTACTCTGCAGACTCATGATATTGACGCTGTCATCTGCGGCCTCAGCAGAAATCCAGATTCGTCAGACCAGGCTACATTTTTCACTTTTCAACTGTCGAGGAGTTGGAGGTTGTGCCACTGCAGCCTCACATTCTTATTGACTGACAGGAGTGGAACTGCTATTGTAGAAAATCAGCCTCAATGTTGAACGTGTTGTTCATCCAGAGGTGCTTTTCGGCTCAGCACACTTGCAAGGCGGTTATCTGAGTTACCATAGTCTGTCAGCTCCAAACACTCGGAGCACTCTCACTGGGATAAGTTGCTCACTGGAGGTTTTTTTGAGATGGACAAAAAAACCCTCTACAGACGGTTTTGTGTAAAAATCCCAAGAGATCCATTTTATAAACACCTCAAATCTGTATGATTTTCATAAAATGCTCTGCTTCCACATGATTTACTGATTTAATAACTGCTTGAATAAGTAAGTGCACAAGTGTTCCTAATGAAGATGTTTTTTTGCCATGCGATGTGCCTGGGGTTGAGCTCCAGAAGGCATTTAAATCAGACTAAATCATTGTTGGCTTTCATCCTTTTTAAGGGAATGGTTGACCATAAGAAAATATTAATCACAACAACCATTTTAACAGATGAAAGAGATGGTTTAAAGGCTGTTACAGATGTGTATCTGTATAATATTTAATTATTGAAAATAGTTCACTAAATCTGTTAGGCTGACCCACTATGGTAAAGTTATTAGAGATGTTCCAATAGCGATATCAGCATCAGAAATGCCTCCGATATTGCTGAAAATGCCAGGTTGTGTATGGGCGAGCACTTGAAACTATTTTATTTTTCGCCCTGGAAAGCCAAATCTTCGCCACTCAATAGCAGAAGTACTGCCACTGGAAAGTTGCCCTCTGTTAAACTTAAAAATGTGTGATAAATTCGACAGTCTCAAAGAAGGAAAGATAACCACTAAACGTGTTGAGTTCCATTAGGGGCTCTGCCATTTAATGGAACATTTAGAACACCTGGCTCAGGAGGTCAAGTGGATTGCCCACTTAACACAAGGTCAGCAGTTCAATCCAAACTGTTCTCTGAAAAAGTATGTGAAGGTTGCTCCATTCAAAACAAAATTAGTAATTGTGCCATCTGGAGAATCACTTGAACTCTGAACCTGCACTTCATGATGCACCTAAAAGAAAGTGTCTCACCTTGATCCTGGGCATGGTGACTGTGGGGGGTTTTGCCTTGGCCACAAAACTGTGTGATGAGCTCCTCTCCACCACATGTCGGGTGTAGGGCATGTACTTGCGACCATTGGGTCCGAACACAAAGTCCTCCCGCAGGGCATCCACCAGCATTATCACCACCCGCTTAAACAGCGGCTGTGGCAGGCGAGAGGAGTTAGGAGTGCTCCCTGTAATTCAAAAGGAACTCTTATGAGTTTTAACAGATATACAGGATCATACTTGCATATAAATACACTGCGCAAAAAAAGGAAAGGGAACACTTAAATCACACATCAGATCTTGATGCACTCATTATTCAAGTTGGAAAATCAACAGTCAATGGAAACAAAAATTATCAACCTATTGAGGCCTGGATTAAAGTCATGCAAAAGAATCTAAGTAAAACATTGAAATGAGAGGCTGATCCAACTTGCATGAATTTCATCAAGGTAACTCCATAATGTGAGTCAGTAGTGGGTATCGCCTCACGCTACCAGTAGTGACAAGGAGACCAGCAGAACACGAGACTAGAGAGGAGTCAGTCAGGAAGGATAAGGAGAGAGAGCAGCTGTCTGTGGCCAACACATGTCAAACCATTCCCTGTTTGGTGCTTGTCTTGCTTTTGCCTCCATTGCACCTGCTGTCACATTTACACCAAAGCAGCTGAAAGTGATTCACAAACACTGGGTCTTCCTTAATGGATAGATTGATCCCTGAAGTTGAACTGACTCGGTGTTCTACTGTGATGAGGAAGTGTTCCCTTCATGTTTTTGAGCAGTGGACATTATCTGTATACAAACCGAGCTCCCACTCACCGGACAGCGGCTCCGCTGGCAGATCTGACAGCTTGTTCTTGGATGACAGAGACGACTTGACGGGCACCGGGAAAAATCCCCGCAGGAAGAGAGCGATGCCGATCACCTCGAATATTAAGATGAACGAGGCGAAAACAGACGAGCGGACTTTCATTTTGCTGACTGCTGTAGTCTCTCATGAAACGAGTAAGTTGGTGAGAGTGATTTCACATGCGAGCTAGCACCAGTGCATCAACAAACAGGGAAGGATAGGAAGCCATGACTTCACATTTCAAACGGAGGCTCCGTCAAGCTGCACGTTACTAAGCTACACGTGCTGGTTTTTAGTCTTACGTCTTTGTGCTCGATATTTAGAGCCGTAATTACAAATAAAAACACTGATGGCAGTTAGCGCTGTCACCATTCAAAGCTGCTTCCGCATTGATAAGACGGAACTACGGATACAACAAAGAACCAAACAATACCAAAACGCGACCCAACCCCCTCAATGTTTAACTCTACTTGAAGTGTGGATGTGATGTGAGCAGAAAAAGAAAAAACATTGTGAAATTAAGCATTTAAAAATATAAATGAATTAGATATATTAATTATCTAATAAGTGACAGGACAATAAAAAAATAATATTGTTGTAATGCTGTGTGTTCTTATATAGTTCTATTTTATTATATCGTACTTTTGCACACAGGCTGTTGTAATATCCATATTTGGGGATAAATAAAGGATTATCTTATCTTATCTAGCCTGCATTTAGTACTAATATGGTCAATAAGCACCAGTTGTATGTAAATAGAGTATCATTGACAGAGAAGAAGCTTTTACAAATGGATAAAAAATATTATGATTATAATCTAACAGACGATTAATAGTTTCTCAATTTTGAAGTGTAGACACAGAGGGGAGCAGACTGGGGACATTATGATTATAATGTGTCGAATGCATCTTTACCACAAAACATATCAGGATACTCCACTGATTCCTTCCTTTATATTAACATACAGAGAGAGTTAGTGTACTTCAAAGCAGAGCTGAAACACAAGTACATTTCTCTCTTAAAATCATGATCAGATGACCAGAAACAGAGATTCTGCTCAGATTTGCTGCGGGTGTGATCACACTTGTGAACATGAGCCATTAGTACAGTATGTAACAGTGTAACTGAATCAGACATCTGAACAAAGTCCTGCCTCACCCTAATGATTCATCAGAGTATAGTAAGAGCCGTTTAACAGCCTCTGTGTTGACATCAGTCTGGAACACGTCTTGCCTCCCACTCATATGTCCTCTGCTCACCTGCAACCTGCTGGTCTGTCAGTAGTTCACCATCATCATTTGTACCCAACAGGCTGTATCTTTAAATAGATTCTCATATCTTTGGATGAAACTGCCGTTGTGGATAAACAATAAATGGGTGATTTTTACACTGCACATGCTGTATATACCCCATGTATGCAATGGCATGCTAACTTGTTATGCTATAATAGTATCAATGACTTCATTATTGTTCTCATGTCATTGATGCCATCTATATATTTATTTTAATAAATAGAATTGCTTTGATTTGCAAGGTTCAAAAGGCAACACACAGGGACAATGAGATATTTCCAATGTGCAACTCCATCATTAGCAGGCTTCTATCTGGAGTTTTGTCAAATTTAATCCTAATATTGTTTTAGGCCTGAGGCTGATGAGGTCTGATTGGAAATTAGCTGAGGGAGGATTCGACATCTTCTCAGCTCTGTTGGATGTTTGAGCTGCTGCTGCCACCTACTGGTAAAATCACAAATGCAGCTCATACACAAACAGATAGTAAATGCTATCTTCTCGTTAGTATTTTCCAATGTCAGCAACGGCTAAAGAGCTTGTGGGGATTAAAGGATAGACTCACTAGTTTTCACATCTGTCTTAAAACAATATTCACATGCCCTCACATATGCTGAAAGTGTTATTGGTTACCGTAATCCTTCATCCTGTCCATACTGGCCTTGAAGAGATAAAATGATTTCAATGCATATGGTTGGGGATTAAATCAGAAGTCCTTGTTTTGTGTGAAAATGCTTTGTAAGGTTTATATGAGGCTATGCATTCATGATGTTTGCTCATTCAACATTATTATCATTAGGGCGAATTTTTTGAGCATAAATAAATGTTTGAATGACTTTTAGATTTCTAGACTGATGCCCAGGCAAAATAAGTAATAATCTGTCAAAAAATAATGTAAAGACTTATTGAAAATTACTACTAAACAACTACTTCAGTTTCCCATTTACAATAGTGGTTTGTCTGGCCATGGAGGTACTGCATTGTATAGTAAACTACTTGATAAGTTGGGCTCTGACTCTTGAACTACTGTACTTCATAGTGTTCTCCTCTCTTTATGGGGTTCTGCTTACCTTGACCGCTCCCAGTCAACACTGGACATCTTCCCCATTACTTCATACTTTGGGTAGGTGGTTATTAAACACTAAAGCACTGATCTGTTGTATAAATATTTACAATACGAACACCTCTCACCCTCCACTGAATCTCCTTGAGAGTGGATTTATGATTTTAATTGTCTCTTGGTGCAGCATATTGTCTTTGTTGTTCCATTTGCTTCGGGACTTGTTTTTATGCCTGTGATCTGCCCAATCAATGTATTTATACAATGTGTAAGTGCAACTGTGTCATTAGAATTAGACTTCATACTTTTCTAAACATAAATTAGAATAATTATTATTTTGGAAAAGATCTTACAGTGACTTCAACATTAAACACCGAGTTAAAAAACAGCTGTTTCAGTGGATGATTGAAATAAATTGCCACCATGAACAGAAATGCTAAAAAAAACAACTATTAAGGATAAATGAAGGAATGAGTTTCGAAGCTTTTAAAAAACTGAATTAAATCAATATGAAACCCTTTCCTGTATAATGTATCTGTTATATAGCAGCTAGAGATGTAATGATGGTGTATACAGTGGAAACAGCACAACTACTTTTACGCACACATGACCATTTTATTAAATAAAAATCTAGCTCCAATTTTTAAAGACTTGTTCAATATAATAATATAATTACATATCGATATTCGGATGGTATCGCATTCTATTTGTCTTTTCTCTTCAGAACATTAATGAAGGCCTCTTTGGGAACGTCCACATTTCCAATACGCCTCATCTTCTTCTTGCCCTCTGCTTGTCTCTTCAGCAGCTTCATCTTGCGTGTTATGTCACCTCCATACTAGAGAGATGGAAACAAATTATTATTATTCAGAGTTTGTAGTTATCTGTAGATTGAAAAAACTGTTTAGAATTAAGAACAAACTTTACTTACACATTTGGCGAGCACATTTTTCCTGTACGCCTTTATTCTAAAAGAAACAAATACTGTCATTTCACATATTTAGGGCAAGTTAATTTAATTGACACATTTCCTATAAAAAGAGAAATCAAAGGGCTTCATATACATATCTAAAAAAGCTCATTACTTCCGCCAAGGAGTCGGTGTCTGTTTGTAAGTCGGATTACACAAAAACAACCGAATGGATTCGGATGAGACTTGGTGGAAGGATGTGATATAGGTCAAGGTAGAAACCAATTACATTTTGGTGCGGATTAGGGGGAGGAACAAGTATCTTTTATTTCACTTTCTTTATCTTTGCAAGATAGAGCATGTTTCCACATTTGCATATTCATTAATTATCCATGGACCTCGATTAAACAATTCAGGCACAATCAGGGGACCGATATCTGAGTCCGAGTTGGTGAAAAGTGGTGCAGGTAGATAGAATTAAAGGGGACTGTTGGGCCTTGGCGGAGGTATGGGCTCTAGTGAGCGACGTTTCAGATGTTGTACTTACGTCTCTCTTGCTATGACCTTGCTTCCAATAGCTGCCTGTATAGCTATCTCAAACATCTGTCTCGGTATGGAGTCTTTGAGTCGCTCACACATGGCTTTCCCTGAACTTTGGGCACGATCTCTATAATGAAAAACACACCAATAAGCCTTCAAAATGTGCAGGAATCACACAGCAAATTAAAATATAGTAGCTTATAATGACATATACACGTGTTATACCCTCTGTATGGCTTAGTCTAGTTAAAATGGGGTTGAAATAGTAGGGAGGGGCTTATCCCAGCATCTCAATCAGTCTGGAAAAGTTTTAAAAAGCCCGGAAGTATCAATCTTCCAAGTTCACCAAACAGATGGAGTTGGCCTTTGTGCATGACAGCACATCCGTTGCCTCACTTCGGTTCAGTCACGTACGATACATTTCAGTCACTCCATAACGTGCCCCCTGTAAAAGATATTCTGCTCTGTGATTGGTCCATCACCCCTTAAGGAATGAGAGGCTGAAGCCAAGCTCGGCTGGTCTCCATAGTTAACTGTATAAACGGTCTGAGAGCAGCCATCTCTGGTGAAGCGTAGCGCCCCTCAATTACCCAGGTCTGCACTGGCTACTGTGCTGGCTTTGGTAGTAAGTACATTAATACAGATCTGCTGTGCATCATCACTTTTGCCAGTGAAGTTTAGTCCGTGTCAAAAATGGACTGAAGTCCTTGTCTGGAGAGTAAAGTCACTGTATCAGAGAATGTTGCAGCAGGCCAACAAGACGCAGCATTTTAATGTAAGTCCAGGGTGTTGAATACATTTCATGCTCCATTGGCTCAGAACAATTACTCTGCTAATACAGGACCATATAACCTTGTAATTATGTAAACTCGTAAAAATTCACACTTTCTTTCTTTTGACAGCAGTGGTGATAATGAAGCTGTGGCTGGGACTGTAACAGGATGCTTTCAAGCAGCATCAGTTTAAAAAAGGGATTATTTTCATAACAGCATCTGAATTTAGCTAATGTTTTAACTGACCTGTTCACAATCGTGGTGAGTTCTTCGACCGGACGGCCATTCAGCAGAATGTCCAACCTTATCAGATCAGCAGTCTGGTAGCCTGCGCTTTCGTAATCAAAGCTACAGTGTGGAAGATAAAATCAAATTCATGGTCAGCTGAATGCATAGAACATTTTCACGGAAATCGAAGAGCGTGATCTAAATACGAAGCCCACACACAAGAGATGGAAAACTATGGGATAAGAGGAGGAGAGTACTTGGCTTTGTCTTTTTTTTATATGAAAAGTATTTCCTAATATTCACATTTATCCAGCTAAACAAACTGAGTATAAGTTAAAAATCTATGCTATGTTTGCCCTTATGACTTATAATTGGGATTCTGCCAATTCTTACCCCCAAAAAAACTCATAATACATAACTTATATACTTAATAAAGTAATGTTTATGTAAGTACTAGTACAAGTTCTACTTTTGTTTATGCAAAAACAACCCTGACAATCCATACTAAATGTGACTGTTGATGACAGTAGGCATTCACATAGTGTTTGTGGAGTTTTACCTTGCATATCCAGATGACATCGATTTGAGCTGATCATAGAAATCCACGACAATTTCATTTAAGGGGAAGAGATACTTCATCATGACGCGCTGGTCGTCTATGTAGATCATGTTCTTCTGGATAGCTCTGCGGTTCTTTAACGACACAGAAAATACAAGGTAGCTATTGCTTTCACTAGTCTTAGATTCTGTATATTTACAGTCTCAACTATCGTATAAAACTCGATTAAACAGTTAGGAGGCTGCTTGTAAACACTAATGTTAGGGGGAAAGACCTGAACAAGTGGCATCAGTCAAATAAAATGAAGGCACACTTTTGTCAAAAGCACGTTTTTAATGGCTTCTCTGTTTCTAAGTCCAGTCGTTATTTTTCTTTTCCCCTCCAGACCAATTTGGAAAGTGTAAAAACCATGAATGCACTGATATCTCCTGTCACAGTCCATTTACTGCACAGCACGCTTGAGAATCAGGCCAACTTGTCTGTGAGTGTTTAGAGGCAGTAACCCACTCTGTCTTGGGGGAAAAAAAAAACTATATTTTAAATATGACTTTATACATGTCATCATGAACAAATGAAAACTAAACCCCATATGGTGCAGAAAGATCCAATTCGAGTTAAATACTTCAGACTTATTAGTTTAATTAGCATTTTCCCTTCTCCCCTTACCAAGCAGAGGGACATGATCTTGCCAGTGTACGTGTCTGGAGCGAGAATGGTCCCGGTCACCATGGGCTCCAAATACTCCGACACCACCGATCTGTCTGGGAAATGAGCGGGGTTCACCACGGTTATTTCCTCACTGCCATGTTCCTGTAAGAAGAAGTGACACAACTTTAATGTACAGTGTGTAAGATTTAGGTGAAAGGGATCTATTGGCAGGATCTATTGGTAAAATAATTCTAGTGATGTTTTCACTAGTGTGTGATAATTTAAATCGCCTTATTATTGTTTTCTTCATCCTAGAATGAGCCCTTTATATTTAAATTCTCTATATTAACATCCGGAGCGGGTCCTCTTTACGGTGGAAGCCTTGTACTTTACAGTAGCCCAAACTGGACAAACTAAACATCTTTTGAGTTTTTATGACAACTGAAGGCTACCACAGGTTATGTCATGTCTCTTTAATTTTATGTTACCCCCTGCTGCATTTGTTTAGTTGATTCATTTATTTAAAAATATTTACTTGCTTTAAATTAAATTTACTATAAAGTAAATGTAACTGTTTATTATTTAATTTGTCTCGGAAAGTATTCCAGAGTAAAAAATATAGATTGAGTTATATTCCTTACAGTTTGCAATACATTGAGTACATTTGTGTCAAAACTTCATAAATTAATCATCAAAAATGTCAATCTAAAACAGTCTTCTTCCCATCAAACATCTCCCATGTGATATAACACAGGAATGCCAGACATTCCAGGAAGCCTCCATATATCACCGGTTTCTAAATTACACTGGGAGCAAGACCCCGTAAAGAGCAGAAAATATATAGGAGCAGCAAATGGCTCTTACCTTAATGAGTTTGGCTGAGGAGAGGATGGCCTTGTAGGGAACAGTGGGCGCCGTGACTATAACAGACGCATTGTATTCCTGCTCCAGCCTCTGATTGAACACCTCCATATGAAGAAGACCCAGGAAGCCAAGTCTGCAGGGAGAGAGGGGGGGGGGGGGGGGATCACTTAAGTTTTATAATTGATATTTCTCTTTAATTGCAAAGAGCCTCTTTGGGATGAATCCAAGATAATTTTTCTAATAGACTATGTCGTATGTTGACTAAGATTTGTCTGGAGAGTTCCCCTAAATGTTGTACTTTTTACACAAAATGGGCAGAACTTTTCTGCAAGGGGCAATTATAAAAAAAAAAAAAAAGCAAACATAATGACTTCGGGAGAGGGTCTTTGTGGTTGCACTGCTCAAATGCTTTAAAATCCATGTCTGTGTTGTCTTCTGCTGGTACAGTATATGCAGCAGAATCCTCACTCCTCAAAAAAGGCCTTTTTTTTTTGTATTCCTTCATAACATCCACACCTCCAGCCTGCTCCCAGGGCCAGACTGCTGTCTCTCTGCACTGTGACACTTGAGTCATTCAGGGTCAGTCTCTCAATGGCGCTGCGGAGGCCTGGATATTCTGACTGGTCCATCGGATACATGCCTGGGGGACAGAGAAAAGTGCACATCAGCATAAAAGACTCTTTTCTTTTGGAGATCACTGGCTGCACTTTACTCGCTGGTGAGAAACAACAAGCACTGAAGGGAGTTTGTGTTTGACTTCACGTCTACTGACACTAGAATATTCAAGGCTCGTGTTTTAATACTTACGATGTTCTTGACGCTGTTAGTTTTTTAAACATGGTTTTTATAAAAAAATTATAATTTTCCAGAGAGAGAAGCAGGAAGCAGCTGCAGTTCTTACCAGCAAACACCATAGCTTTAGCAGGTTTAAAACCTGGGAGAGCCTCGACAGGCTGATCCTGAAGGTAGAGTGTGTCTCCAATCTGAGCCTCCTTCACGTCCTTCATCCCTGCTATTATGTAGCCCACTTGACCTGCAAATCTACACATCAACAACAACAACAACAACAACAAAACAATGTTAGCAAGCATCTCAGGAGACAGTTGACACAAATTTCCACAGGTCTCCAGTTTTTATCTAAAATGTGAATCAGAGCGTCCACGATTAGTGGACTTGCTCATTATGGCTGCATTCACAATGGCAGAATCTGATTTAAAGCTGTTGTATTATATTGAAAATTATATTTTGTATATGTATTGCAATAGATACAATTTAGACAAATCATATAGTACTTACAACTCTGGAACCAGTATATGTTTGACATATTTGTTTCAAATAAAATGACTGGTTATTTATTGTTGATCAACTAATTCATTAATCGACTATATCTCAACTATCAGCGTTATTCCAACGTCAGCTCCTTTGGATAAGACAAGTGATGAAAACAGAGGCCACATACAGTTTCTGTGTTGTGTGCTCATCTGGTCGGAGGAGCCCCAGCTCGTTGACCTCGTAGGTTTTGCCAAGATAAGTCGACACGATCTTGTCGCCCTTTCTGACTTTTCCGCCAAACACAGCGATGTTGGCCACCACACCTCTGTAGTGGTCGAAATTGGAGTCAAACACTAAAGCTTTGAATGGGCTGTCAATGCTTGCCACGGGCCTGAGGACAAACATTGAAAGAACAAAACAGCTTCAGATTTATTTGTCTTTACGTCAATCGTGTTTTCATGTGAGAAGTCATAGCAGCCGAGTCTCCTTACTGTGGAATCCTGTCCACAACCGCTTGTAGAACCATTTCAACATTTGTTCCGAGTTTAGCGGAGATCTGAATAAAAGAAGACATCATAAATTAAGAAACATTTCTCAAAAAAGCTTCTGTGGAACACAAAAATTGAATTTTTTTCATGGTCCATCTCACCCGAATGCACTCCTCACGTGGGATATCAAAGACCCTTTCAATCTGTGCCTCCACTCTCTCTGGATCCGCGTTTTTCAAATCAATCTGAGACAGAAAATGTGAGGAGCAGAATTATCCAACACACAGAAAGTCAAGTGGCAAAGTAACATGTGAGTAAACCAAACACTGCTCGGACAGAAGGTACCTTGTTGATGACGGGGATGATTGTCAGCTGAGCTTCGAATGCGAGGTAGAAGTTGGCCATCGTCTGTGCTTGAATCCCCTTCACATGACAATACAACTTTAACGACTGTAGCACATACAGTGAGTACAACCACAATAATGAATTCAAAACATCCGGCTCTGTACCTGATTGGCATCGACAATTAACAGAACACCTTGACACGCGGATATCGATCGAGCGACTTCATAATTGAAGTCGACATGACCCTGGAGAGAGAGTAAACAAAGGGTCAACAAGAGAGATATAGGTTAGCAACATGTAAACAAATCCATCTGACGGAAGAATGGTGTGAAATAAATATACACCAATTTTTGGACTGGAATCTGTTTTCTTTGCAGCGGACAGTTAAGATAGATGAAAATAATGGACAGGAGCTGAAATCATGCATGGCGCACTAATGCATGGCGCACTAATTATAATAATATTATAACTATATCAAATAAATCCTATTCTTCTGCATAATCTGCTAGTCTAAGTCTTAATTCATATTTTTTTTATCTGATTCATGGAACAGAGGTACATATTGGCTCTCATCCATCCATTATGTATATCCCTTATCCTGTAATGGTCACTGAGAGCCAATTCCAGCTGTCACCGTCCAAAAAGTGGAGCACACCCAGAACAGGTTGTGCAGGTCCAGGTTGTACAGAGACAAACAACCATTCAGCCCCATATTCAAGTCTTTAATTAACCTCACCCTAGTCTGCAAGTCTTTGGTCTATGTGAGGAACCCAGAGAACCCCACACAGACACGAAGAGAACACGCAAACTCCACAAAAAGACCCCGGTCGAAACTAGGATTCAAAATCAAGAACCATCATGCAGTGATGCTACAGTGGTAACCACTGCACCACCGTGAGGCCCACATTTAGTTTCTTTTGTTAAGTCAATAAATCTACCTAGCCCACTGCCATGACACCACCCTCTCTTCACCAACATCCCACCCAGCTGAGGACCTACCGGTGTGTCGATGAGGTTCAGGAGGTACTGCTGCCCCTGGTGGCTGTAAATCAATGAGGCCGTCTGGGCCTTCACTGTGATCCCCCTCTCTCGCTCCACCTGAAGCTTGTCCAGCACCTGTTTGTTCTTGTCAGTCTTCACGATGGCTCCTGTTTGTCAGGGACATTGGTAACACCTCAGTGCAGTTATAATCATCTTCAGAGCGGCTGAGGAAAGTTTCATTTCACTTACAAATTACTATGCGTTTCCCAGAACCCTGGTCAACACCCACATGCCTAAAATGAATATAAATTATATCTCTGCAGCTGCATGGTCTGCATGAATAATCTTGGTATGTATATAAATCGAGAGGCGGTGGTCTAGTGGCAGAAACTTGGACTATGGGCAGAGAAGGTCTCTGGTTTGTCTCTGGTTCGACTCCATGGAGAGACAACAAAAAGACGAACCTGGATTGATCTGTCCAAAAATCCAAGAGTCTCCCTACCCTGTCTAGTGCCCCTGAGCAAGGCACCTTACTCCCCCAACATCTGCTCCCCGAGCGCCTTACATGGTCACTGCTCTGTGTGTCCTGCACCAGATGGGTCAAAAGCAGAGATTACCTTTCCCTACCTGCATGAGTGTGCCTTTGCATGTCTGTGCATGTGTTTGGGACAAATGAATGCATCTTAATCTTAATCTTAAATGTAACACGTGAGATTTCTGCAGAGAAGTAAGCCTCAGTATGGATGTAACTAGGAGTACAAGAAGATGGACCACAACCTAAATGATAAATGTAATGTCAATCTTTGAAAAAACATTTTAAAGTGAATATTCTTTATCAAATCAAGCACTTGTAGCCTGAAACCTTTAGTAAAAGATAGCACAACATCTGAACATCATCTCTGAAATAAAGTAAAGTAAAGTGAATGTAAATAAAGTAAAGCAGAGCAAAGGGAGGTTGTAGTAGAAATGAGAGGTAATCTCCAATTACTGTCTTTGAACAATCTGAGCCATTTAAGATTGGATTGATTTTTACTTATATGTCACCATTGGTATTTATTCCATTTAAATACCACTGTTTATTAATGAAACTGCAGTAAAAGCTTTCTGAATATGAGGTTGAAAGTTCTTGTGTCTGTGTGGTGAGCAGACATACCAGTCATCTCGAGCAGTCTGTCAGCCAAGGTGCTTTTTCCATGATCGATGTGGGCAATGATGCAGAAGTTCCTGATTCTGTCCACAGGGAACTTGGACAGGTCAATGTCCTCCTGAGGAGCCAAAGGAAAGAAGTCAACAACAGCAGCTAAACTGTAACAGGAACCCACCTTAAAGTATAATAATAATAATAATAATAATTATAATTAACAAGCAACTCTCTGAATGGGACAAGTAATGAACTAGAACTGAGTAATTCAATAGTAGTAGTTGACTACATGACCAACTGTTTTGTCCTTTATCTGTATGTGAAGAAAAAAAACAAAACACACGCGCCCAACGGTGTCTGTCAGTGATGTCAACACAGCTGACTGCCTGTTGTCACCTTGTGTGTCTGTGTGCTGCTCCTCCTGCAGCAGCTGAGGGACACGGGACGTGTCTTCATCCAGAGGTGTCTCCACACTGTGTAGCTCACACTGGGCTCCGGCAGCTTCCTCCTGTACAGTCTGAAGTGAGGAGCACCTCTCCTCCACGCAGGAGACAACACGGACAGCAACATGTCTCCGGTCAGCAGGACACTCACAGCAGGATGCGCGAATGCTAGCTGGCGTTAGCTAACCGTGCTACACGGTGTGTGTAGCCTGTTGCTGTCATGGCAGAGGACCATTGGTGAACGATGAAAACAGAGTGAAAACAAGGTTCTTTACATGGATTAACCCCGATGCATGAGCTGCCAGGGAGCTGACATTTTGGATGACGCACCGGCAAAGACTTGTGGGAAATGTTGTTTTCTTTCGCCCAGACCAAAGATGATGGAAAGAGTCAAGAGGGAACGCTGTTAAAAAAATCCCGTTAATTTATCATTTGTAACGGCGAGCCCAGTTTACCAAGCGTATCTATCTAAATGTAACACTGTTTATTTCTAATGTACCTGGACCGTGTTGTGATGCTAATGAGCTGTGAAAGACGCTGCCGTCTTTTCTTTCTCTCCTGTAACTTTTGAAATGACAACAGACCCTTTTCACAGCCGTGACAGGTAAACACAGGTTTGTACAGACAGCGCTAATGAAGGCTCTGCTCTATTTCTGTACCGGGCATTAATTAATCAATGTGATTGTACCATCCGTGTTTACCTACTGTTTCCTGTGAAAATGGCGGCTGTTAATAGGGTCAAAACAACTAGACAGGGCAACAGGCAATCTCTCCTGTTAGGATGTTTATTCAGTTCACAGCCCGTGGTCGCACTATAATGGTCTAAATTACACAGTAATTACAATACAGACATTATCGTTTAAAAGCGTCGATAGGGGATGGCTATCTTGTCATTCTTCTTTGACAAGCCGGAAGTCCCGCCTACTCCATCTCTCAGCCGGAGGATAAAAATGGATTTCAGTTGCTATGACAATGAAGCTGCCTCTTGCACAAGAATAGATTCCTGCTTCTCCTCCTTGTGTAACCAGGGACAACAAGCCTCCATTAGACCAGGGCCGTGCCTGTCATGTCTTCTTATTTTCTTTCAATCTTTTCTTGTTTACAGATTCATGCTTTTGGTTCAAGGAGCGCAGCATCTGTTTTTCTCACAGCTGATATAACTCAGTGTTTTAAAAGCCTTCGATGATCATTTGACAACACGCCGCCAAGCTGATTCAGAGACGTTTCCAGTTTCTCAGTGACTCCCCTCTTCTCCTACACAGGTCTTTACCACATTTCCCAGGATCAAGCTGATAAATTAAAGATGGCAGCTACAACTCCACCTTTCCGAACAAGTCCTCTAACCTAAATATCCACATAGGTCGTTTGTTCACACTGCTACTACCCTCTGATATGACTCATGTGAATAGTTAATGAATTAGCACCCCTACAGGGGAGATCTACAATGAATAAAGAATGAATAATAATGAATAAAGAAGAAAAATGTTTGTCACTGTGGTAAATGTCTGTTTGGGTTTAGGCACAAGAATTCCACCTCCTCCCAGTGTTGTCTTTATCGCACCATGACAACACCACTGGACACATCACGCTGAATGGTGAAATGCACGTTATTCCTTTCTGGGGAGGACAGTCTTCCTCTTCCCTGGTTTTTCTCTCTCATTTAATCTTTGACATTTTTACTTGACAGCAGGAAAAACCCCAGTGGACGAGGCCTCAGCTGGATCACAGTAATGCAGCCATGGTTAATGTTATCAAAGACAATTGTGCTTTTCCTGCTACGACCATTAAGAGTTCATGCAACCTTACAGCGAGCGGGGTCGGCTGTGGGCTGAGGATGTAATGACACGGTCTGCGCTCAGAGAGAATCCGACCTCACACTGTGGTCCGTGCAGAGCTCAAGTGAAAGATCAGGCTGCAAATGAAAACTTCAGCGAGCTTTACATTACAGCTCAGGGCCACAGGGCGTTTTGTGGGTCTTGCCAACACACTTGTAATGATAGTCTCTGGCAGCATTAGAGCATCGGCTGACAGCCTCCTCTCCTGCTGAGGAAGGGCTGCCTCACTCATGGGCTCATGGTCTGACTGGGCTGTAAATTGTGAGGGTATCTAGAAACATGCAGGTCCTGCAGACAGAGCAGTTGGCGAAGCAATATAGCCAGTGCAAATAGAAAGACCAGTAGTAGATTGGAGACCTTCACCGAGGCCCTTCAGACGCCTTAAACTCGATCAAGCTGCACCAGCTTGTACACACTCTAAGTGAGTTGGTTCGGTAAATATGAAGGATTTCTTTCACCAAGATCCATGTTGAATTGTTCCCTGGGAAATCCGGAACAATGACCTACCTCCTTGTCAGAGGCAGTAACGACCATTAGTGTAACTAACGTGTGAAAAATACAACAACACTATTTATACAATTCAACATGTTTATCTCCTCATCTATCACAGAGTGTAAAAAACTGAAAATGTTAGGTCTAAATCATTTTCCAACTCTTTAGAGTGAAATACAATTGTATTTGCATGGCTTCCCTGGCTCTTTTCTTAACCTGTGATTACTGTAAAATAGAGCCTGACCAACTTGACCGATATTACAGGATTGTAGCTATAACTAGTACTCTAATATTAGCATACTGATAAGCAACAAAAAACTACACAGAAATGCCAGCGATTCCCTGTTCTCCAGAAGAGTTCATTCATATATTAGCTGTAAATTATCCCACTTAGTTCATATCCTGGTCACAATTCTTTAAAATCTTTAACAAAACCATATCTTTTTTTGGTGATATACACCCACAGACACTGACACCGGCTAGATATAAAGAATTGAAATGATATGTGTTTTATTAGAAACTGTGCACTGAATCAAGCATCCACCTCGTGAACAATCATTTAATCTGGAATGTTTCATATTCTATCAGGATGTTGGAATAAAAACTGAGCTAAAAATAATTCTATCCGACAACATAGTTGACAAAAAATAAATAAAACTCTGGGATTTCATCTTCATGCAAAGTTTGACTCAAATATCAAATTAAGCTAAACTGAGCAGAGATATTGATGTGAAGCAAAAATCATATCACTTTATGTAAAAACATCCTGTATATGGCTACTGATATGGGGCAGAATACGATTTGTCTCATCAACATACAGTGAACATGGCAGAGATTATGAAAGAGCAACTCTATCTTCTACAAAACAATAACTGATTTACTTGATCTAACATTATTAGATGGATATTCAAACACAACCAAAACAACCAGTCCCTAACCTCAACCAAGAGCTTTGATGATTTTTTGTGTCTCAGGCTCAAAAAAGTACAATCATTGAGTGTCCCTGTTATTTTGTTGCTGATGAGGAATGTTTATGGCTTTTGAGTTAGTCCAGTTTAGTGTAAGCAGCAATTAATCTGTGATCTATGATCATTTCACGATGAAAATTGCCTGCTTCCTTTCACTTAGGCCACTTCCTCAAAGTATTTCCCTCAAAGTATTAGCAGAGTAATATGAGTATTTCTAAACGTGATTCACGGAAGTTGACACGGGGCTCAAAGCAGGTTTATGTTTACAATCCTATGCTTTTCAAATCTGCAACTATTTCAAAAATATGTGGTGGGATGGTGAAATGTGCTAGAAATAAACACTGGAGAGGGAAGATGAGCATAAACATGTAAGGGCAGACGTGTCACACCGCTCGACTTAACACCATCAAATCCACACTGTACTCCAGAGTTATTCCCACTGTGGGAAAGCCAATAAAAATCTGTGATTTACACATTTGAAATGAGTTTTCACACGATGCTTGTAAAATACTGACTGTGTACATATAAACCTCATATAAAATTATTTGGACTTGAACTTTGCAAAATTAAATAGGTAAAATAAGGATGTACAGGTAAATACAAATATATACATAAGAATAAATAATGTTTTTTAGTAATATTTGTTAGTATGCTTGTGAAGTAGTATAGTCTTCTTTTTATTGCCATGTAAAACAGCACCTCTTCTGTTCATATTGATCAATTTCAAAGCCAATTGATAAACTTGTTCGGGTGAGAGGGGAAACCAATAATGACCAATTTACAAAAGCTAATCCCAAAACTCCACCACTGTCATCAATTTAGATTCAAGCTGTTTTCATTTAATTCACATTAAAACTAGCAAACAAGTGGCAGACACAAAACGTTAGCCTCAAAGGTAATGAAAGTCAAGATAAAGTGCCAGATATCATTGTCGGTAGTAGATGGAGACCAAAACCGAGCTAAAAGATGACTGGCTGCTGAACTTGCATGATCTGGCAAAATAAAACCTCAATGGAATAATAATGTTATCATGTGTCTATAAGATGCATGAATAGTCATTTTGTCAGCAGAAAATTTAAGATATCACTTCCTAAATGTTGTACCTTAGTGGTCGAAAAATTTGAAATGCATTTTCAAACGTGGAATTCGAGTTTTTTTTAAATTTTAGAATTTGTATTTACTGTTTGAGTTCTGACACGTTACATATACAATTCCTTGACTACCATTGTAAATTTAATTAAAATATTTATAATTATATTAAATTTTTAGTGTTCAATTATAAATTTAAGTTAATCAATTATATTCCTGTGGAAAAACAATCTGACTGTAGAACCCCTACCGACTGTGCACCCTCAATATTAGGTATTGGATGTGTTTTTCTAACAATACTTAAAAATACACATGTGTAAACATGTTTCTTTCCATATGTCACAAACAAAGTGTAAATACATAAATAATTTATAATTTATCTTGAACCTGGTTTTAGTTTAGCTTTGAACACGCCAACAAACAACCTTTTAGAACCTTCTGCTGTCTGCTCTTCTCAACATGATATTTCAGCTACTTATTCTCCTATGATCCCAAACAATACCACTGTTGTGATGCTGGCAGCACTACACTGTATCACAAGCACACTACTCTTTTCTTTTTTTTACAGCCATTTTTTCTTTTGGCTGTGTGTTTCAATAATTCTGGAGGTCAGTGTGTGATTCCAGTCCCATACCTGTAGTCATAATAAAACAACTTTTACATCGTAACAATAATATAAGTGTGTTTTTGCATCGGCTTGGACAGAAAAAAGCCATTCTTAGATGGCACGGACAGAAAGAAACATGATATGAGCAGTCCTTTCACTCAAAAGAAAAAAGATATACTGTAATATCAAGAGAGTGGCCATTACCAGAAAAACCCAACACATGTAGAAGTAATCTTAAATAAAATGTATGTGTTAGTGTTTATGCAACTACTCTTTTTTTATCTGTATGTACAGTGGCCACATACTGTAACTGGAAACATACTTTCAAGGAAATATGCACTCTAACCAAAGTAATCACACGATATGTCACCATGAAACCATAAATATAAATTTACATACACATTTACAAAAGCCAGGCTTCTCAAAAGTTGCGGCAGACGGTGTAGAAAACAGGCGGAGATAGAGGATCACACTGTAATCCAGGACTTCACTCTGCAAAGGTATGTGTACACAGTTTCTGGAGGTATTTGGTTCGTCTCTTAATCCCCAGAAACAGAACCTCTCAGAAGTTGGTCTTTAAGTGGAGGGGACCATGTCTTTAATAACAGGTTCTCTGCTTAAGTAGGTGGCCCAGTAGACGATATTGAAGCTGCCAAAGAGAACCGGAAACAAAACCCTTGACATCCTGTCAATTTTGCTGACGCTGTTGAACGACTTCTTGGCTTCTGGCATTTTGCCGTCTGCTCTGGCCTTGTTGAGATCCATAGCTCCACCTTTGGCGATGGTTGGAAGTGTGCCTGAGTCCTTGGTAATGTTAGGTGCGTAATTGGCCACCGCTACAGCGTAGGCGTTATTCTTCTTGAGGACAGACGCTCGCTCCTTTTTCTGTTGAAACAGGACAAGGATTAGGTGAACTTCAGAAATCCAACTCACTTGCCAGGAGCTAGCTATGATTTCAGAATACATGAAAATGACAAGGTGCTATGGCAATGGGCAGGTCCTGGTAATGGATGAGGCACATTATGCAGGGTCTGAATGAAGGACAGCAAAGTTGAACATGTTAAGTACGCTCTGTAACTTTCTTATTGAATTTTCAAGGATATCATAAGCTTACAGCATAATGTAGCGATACTCATACACCCACAGTAATCAGGAGGTGGAAATGCAATGGGTCAAATAGGATGTAGTAACTTTTGAAGAATACATGCTACTAGTGTGTTCAGGATAAATGTACGGTGATGCTTGATTGATTGGTCATTGCAACATTTTAATCGTTCTCTTCAGAAAGCTGCAGAACACTCTGTGACATAACTCTGTCCGCTGACCTACCATCCTCATGAATGAAGGGATGAAAAATTACGTCAGTGCATCTATTTCATGAATTGAGTTATTGACCAGAGCTGATCTGTTTTTTTCCAATGTTTTTTTTCCAGTTATATAACCAGGTCTTAAACCAGGCAACAACTGTGCATGAACATTATCCACATTGACATTCATGATCCTCTTCTGTATGAGCCTATATTAGTGTCATTATATAATGCAAACTTAAGTCAATCTAGTTCATGGAATAACTTGTCACACATCATAACACCTGAAGATCTTTTAAACAAGGTCTCTATTTCTCTCCTAACATCTAAACCTGTTTTCGTCTTTTAAAAATGAAAGGTCATGAGTGAATTTAATCAAAATGAAATTTATGTAAAATTATGGCCAATTCCTCTGATTTATGGTACTTTCCCCCGATGAATATAATACTACCTTAATAACTCTGCTGTCTGACTCAATGGATGTTCACTGTGGGTGTAAGCCTGTCATTCAGTCCTTATTTCAGGAGAGATTCTCCTCCCCTTTTGCTTCCTGCCTGCTCTTCACCACAGGAAACATGAACAACCTCTGAGCTTAAAATCTACTTGCTGAAAATACCATGTTTTGGTGGAGCTCTGTCAATTGTTGTTTTTGTGGTGATTTCTTTTCCGGGTACTAAACATTTTAATGACTGTGCTCGCCTACTCAGTGAAAATGTTTCAACAGCGCCGTCCTGGAGCGAATGCAAGGGTGCAGGGCTAGGGGGGCACTGGCCCCATCTGACATCTGATAGGCCCTTGCAAACCAGACCAATTTGTTCAGAATGATTATTGTCCTTATTTTGAAACTATGTATTTCCTGTCTATTAAATGTTCTGTCTGCCAACTGCATTATCACCGTCATATACACTTGGGGTCACTCCCCTGCAGCAGTTTGGGCTGTAAGTGCTTTGCCGTTGGGCACATCACAGTAAAATGAGCAGAGTTCATTGATGGCACTTTAAGGTCTGAAACAATGTTGCTCCGAAACGCTCGAGCACTAATTACCGGTCTTGTTCTTTCATGCTTGCAGTCTACTGTATTGAGATCACACGTCACACATTAACCCATGTTCTTATGTTGTAGACTAAGCAGTGTCGGACAGATTGGAGCTGAACACTTCTGTGTGTGGTTGTGGTGGTGGTGGTGCCTTCTTCAGTATGATACTAATGAATTCTCTTTGAAAATGGAGGCTGTCAGAAAGACATGTTTTTCTCCTCATTACCTTGTCAGTCACAACACTCTTTCCATCCCAGGCCCAGCCGCGCTTTGTGAAGTAATTGACTGTGGCGAACTCAATCAAAGCGGAGAAGACAAAGGCGTAGCACACGGCAATGAACCAGTCCATGGCGGTGGCGTAAGCGACCTTGGGGAGTGAGTTCCTCGCACTTATGCTCAGTGTTGTCATTGTGAGGACAGTAGTTACACCTGGAAATACAACATGAAAACAGCATTTCATTTGAGCACTACATGAAATATTTACAATAAAATCAAATGAAATTATGTCAATGCACTGAATCCCTTTCACCTAACTGGTTTCCACTCTTTTCCTCTCAAAGAATTGGCTCTACTAATTTACCTCTTTAATGTCCCTCTGTCCTGACAATGGAAGGTTATAGCCCTCCCTGGCCTTCAGTGATACTCTAACTATTTGGTACATTTGATAGTGATGTGTTGTTCACGAACAACAACATTTTACATTCCCCCAACCCCTAGTCATATTTCCTTCACTGCCGATCAGAGCCGGAGCCGATAAAAACCTGTGTCTGCTGTAGATGTCATGTGACCAGGCAGTTAATACTGATAGCATCCATTGGTGTTGATAGCATCCATTGGAGTGTTAGAGGGACCAGTGGAAAAGGGACTTTATTGTGTCTTCTCCCCCCTCATTCTTTTCATTGATGAAGCATTACATTGAGTTTTATTCTGATGCTGATCTTAACCTTTCATGTCATTAACCCTAACCCCTGTCCCCTTAAAAAAAAAAAAACATTCCCATCATTAACTTTTGGGTTTGTTTGCCTAATTTTTTTTATATTTGTGCCTTTGAGCCAACCACTCTGAAGTCATTGTTATGAGTTCCACTGGGCTCACAAACAAGTCCAACAGCAGCTTGTCCAAATGGTTGGAAAAAACACCTGAAATGTCTCTTCTTATTCTTTATCCTCTTTTTTCCTGCCTACTGTTTGTCATCAAATTCCAACCATTTGCCATACCCCCCCGCTGACAAAGGCTGGGATGAATTCCATGTGCAATCGTGCATGTTGAGATCACACATTCATAACACACTGGGCTTAAATTACATCAGTGCCATTGGGAATCAGGGTCTTTCAATAAGATACAGGTTCATTGCCCAAAAATGAATAAATAAAGGAAAAGAAAAGAAGAATACGGTCATTGATACTTACCAAACACAGTCCTGGCTGGTACTGATTCTCTATTCAACCAGAAAGACACTTGGGAGAGAATGACGGTCATGATACATGGGAGGTAAGTCTGGATGACAAAGTAGCCAATCTTCCTCTTCAGATGGAAATGAGCTGTCATCACGGTGTATTCACCTGTGGACACAAGAGACGACGGCCGTTAAAGCACCACCACTGCTTCTGCCAGGTTTTCAATCAACTAATGCAGTTAATGGATTATGACTTATACAGATATATATTCATCTGACTGATAATATACACCATGTGTGTCTCAGATGATTTTAAAGGGATAGTTCGAATGATGCTAGCCAACGTGGCGATTCGAACGCGCACCCTGCACTTGCCCCTGGTACGAGAGTGTGTGTCTTTCCGGTGTGTCTGTGAAAATGTGAACCAACCTCCGAGGAGGATATCAGAGGGCTTTTAGGCTCAAAAGAAGCTGTTTGAGTCGAATTTGAATGTCGGGGCTTGCAGACACTTGGAGGAAACCAAACGAGCGGGTTTTGAGGCATTTTATGTTTTTTTCTGTAGTTTTATTTATGTCTGAAGAAAAGGTCACCAGTTACTACAGTTGTATTGGATTTGGCTGCAACACTGTTTACCCCTGAGACTCCAAAAGGGTTTTGTGGAATCAAACAATAGGTAATTGTAAATTATCAGTGTATTGTAATGGATTAAAAGTGTATGCAGGAGTAATAACACGTAAAATATTTTCTGTAGTCCATTAACAGACTGGGGTAATATCCTGGTGGAGCTCCACTTAAAGATACACAAACAAAGAGTAATTATTATGTATAGATATATAACCATTTTTTTAGTCAAACTCCTCATATATATTTTTGCTGGTCCAATGCTGAGTAAAATTTTATTTCAAGAGCAGTGATGATGAGCATCTTGGTCTAGTTTGCTAAAGTCAATGAGATGTTGCAAATCTCGTTTAAACTGTATTGCTTTAACGTTGGCCTCAGCTCCACTGTTATGTTAATTAAAGGAAATATTGTTGTTATTACAACAAATGGGAATTTTATCCTTCCAGTCTTTGCCATACTAAAACATTGCAACCTAATGGTTAAATAATGAAAGTAGTCTTCTTCTGGATTTCTTGTTTCATTACAATCATCCCATAACCCATATTTCATCTATCAAAACCATCAAAGAAGTTCTCTCCCTGAGAGTCAAATTACTGCGCACACGACCAACTGACTTAAGCGGTTTTCAAACTTGACCTGTCGGTTAAATCTTGAGAATTTACTATAGAGTTAACCCAGAATCTGCCTTTCACACATGCACAACGCAGCAGGAGGTTCTCTGCTCAGACGCGTTTACAACAGCAACAAATCCTCTGCATTTTGGCGAGAGGTTTGAGCAGCCAGGTGCAGCAGGCAGAGCCAGGAAGTGACGTATTAACTCTGCTGCGGAGATCACAGGATTATGTTGACTACACACTCTTATCTTGATCAGGGTCTTCTACATGTTTCTCAGTGTTTTTCACCGGGAGACATTTGTTTTCTTTTCGTTGTTTTTGTATAATTGCATGTATCCTGTGTTGGAAGCGTCACCAAACCCCACTCGCTGCGGGGATCCCCCTCTGTGTTCTCCCATCCACTTCTCCTGGATTTCTACAGACTTCATACTAGGAGGCCAGGCAGATAAAGTCTGTAGAAACTGTGGAGCATCTCACTGGGACACATGCACCTCCTCCAGAGAACTACGGAGGGACTGTGGAGTTCAGTTCATGTCTGCAAGCTGCTTTGTGTCTCCATGTTATTCACTGTGCATCAGCGGAAAATAATGTTTTCACAAGACGATCTTGAGGAACGCAGGTTTAACAAACCAGAGCAGTCTTAGACAGAGATTAGGCTGCACACTTCAACATATTTCATATAATAACCCATTCATACATGAAAAAGCAGGTAGTATGATTTCCTAGCCACCGACCAGCCTAATAGCTGACAAGGCCGTGAAACAGTGCCAATGCTGCAGTGGCAGGCAGGCCAAATGGAAGATATCTCAAAGAGAAGCCAAGATTAGACATGAGAAGAAAAAGATGTGTTACCCATGGCAACAGAACAGAGACACATAGCTCATTTGCTGCGATTCCGAAATGAAGGCCTTGATACACACTGCCACTTGGCAAGTGGAAAGTCCTTTTCAGCAGTGGGAACAGGGGGGGTGTCAATTCCAAGGATTAATCCCAAAAGAATTTGTATCCCCCCCCCCCCTCTTTTTTTTTAAAGCTGTGTAGTTGCATTGCCTGCATTTCAAGCATTTCTAGCAGTTACTTGAGGACTAATATTCTCTCTGCCACCACACACTCTCACACACTGGAATATAGAGGAACGGAGTGCACCCTCAGCACCCAATGGAGCTCTATATCTTCTGTAATTTAATTTGCATGCCAGCCCTGATGCCTGTGTTGTGGATGGGGGAGGAGGAAGCCAGGAATCCAGTGGATGTAGCGGCATTTTCTCCAGAGGAGCTTGTGATCGCTTCACTGTGAGGGAAGACAGTAATTATAGCATGAAGATGCTAATCGCGTCATGTTTTCTCCAGATGTAGGAAACAAGGTTCACTGCTAACACAACAGGAAAACCTCTCAGGACATGTGGTTTGATTTAAACCGTCCGGCAGAGGGACACAAACTCACACCAGACAACAAGCTTTGGTAATGGAGACTTCAGGCGTTTTATATAATTTACCTGCTGTATTGAGGCAAACTAAGTAAATGAATTTGTGAGGGTGAGGGTTTACTTACAAATGAAACCATTGTTTGAAAGAAAACATGAAAGGGCAACTACAGTACTTCTATTAAGGTGGGAGGCCTACAAGAAACACCAAATAGAATTACAATCGATTCAGATGTGGATAACATATCCTTAATCGAGGGTGTTGGATCCGGGGCTCCAGTTAAAATCATATTTAAATAAAATATTAACTTCCATAGAATAATAATAATACATATGAAAGATTCTTCTTATTTATCAAGCTTTCACAATCTGCTTGAATAACGAACATTAAAAAAAAACTAAAAAAAAACTATAGAGCTAACAGTAAACAATGAATGACCTGAATGTGCATCTTAGAAATTGTGCATGGATGTTGGTCATATAATTGGCTCCTCTGTATAAACTGTGACTTTATGGCCCCTGATTTAGAAGAATGTTTGATCCTCCACTCGTAGTGCATAATAGGGGTTAGGCTACAAAGCTAGTCCTCAAGCCATTTAGGTCATTACTCCGAACCCTCTCATGTGACCAAGACGTTTTTGAATTAACATCCCTACAGCAGCAGGGGATATGCAATAGAAACGATTAAATAACTAACCCTAGGCATTCTGCCTAGTTTCCTTTTATCTGCTTACATGATGGCTCAGTCAGACATAACACAGACTCTTTAAAAGGAGTCCACTTAATGTCCGCTTCAGCTGCTTCAAACATTTCTGTTTACACATACAGATCCTCGGGGGAATGTCTAGAAAAGATGATGGTTGCAGTGCATGTCTAAAACAGCTTTTGTCTGTCACACAGTACACAGTCAGGGTAACAAGCTCCTGCTCTGTACGTTATGTAAAGTAGCAAAGGTTTGTCCAAAAACTTGCCATACTCGTTGGTAGGTGCTTTCTTGAAAATACTAAAGAAGTCACAGAACAGAAACTGTACATGTTTGAACATTCTGAAACAGAACCCACGTAGCTGAAAAATCTCGTCTCCTAGCCACGCCGACATTTCTTTGTTGAAATCATGTTTTTTTATATATTTTCAAAAACTGATTCTAGAGAAAACCTATAGAGTTATTTTGTATTCAAAACCGATGAGCTAAAACGCTTAATGTTTTCCCACTAGATAGCAGGATCTGTTTTCATTTTGCACATATTTCGCCACTCCTCAAAAACTTTCTACATGTTACACAGACAGAGCAATATCAATTCAAACAACAGTGGAGCCGTCCTTGTGATTCACATACTGTTTTTGCGAATAATTGGCTGAACTTTATGGTAAATACCTACCTCCTCACAAAACCAATTTTTAAAGCAGCTATAATCAATACTTGATAGTAACAATCGATCACTACCTGTATACTTGTCAATACTTGTATGTAGAAGGAGTTTTTTGCAAAAACACTAACACCAGTAACATCTGGGCTTGGGCGGAATGGGAATAGATACAATCAACATTCATTCCCGGGTCAAATTACTTTGCAATAGACACAGGTTTGATTTCTTCTTCATGAAGCTGCATTTGGGCAATCATATGACGTGCAATGAACTTCCAAGCCCTGGCTTGCACATAAGCATGACCATTAGTTTAGTTATTGTTTAAAACGTCTTTGAAACAACATGCAACAACGATTCTCTCTAAGAATCCCAACGCGGGGAAAACAGCAAGGTGAGAGCGCCTCTGCACCTTTCTGAAATCATACATTACTCACCCGGGGATGACAAATCTACATAAAGCCTCTAGCATCTCTCAGCAGCTGTTTTGACTGACTCTCACCAGTTGGTGCACAAAGCTGTTTCGATTGAAAAAATACTGTACACTATTTTCTCAGCAACAAATCAAAAATATCAGCAAAAAGCTGGTAAAAGTGTTGGAACGTTTATCCAACCAGGAGTTGATGCAAAGCAAAAACAGAGCTGAAAAGAGAAATATATTCACCAGGTGGCCAGAGACATGACTTCAAATGAATGCTAATGTTATTGTCTATCTGCTGGATGTGTAAATAGGAAGTATTTGTTGGTCACATCTTCACCATATTGACTTAAAATATGTTAATACAGTATGCACTGTATTGAAGTTATGGCAGGTACTAAAAACACAGACAATTTATCTAAAGTCCTCGGTAAAATCAGTACATCGCTTATAAAAGCAAATAACATTAATCTTGCTGCTGGGACATCATCTATTATACATGTGTATGAAGCAAAACATGACCACACTAATTTGTGTTCAGTCATGGATTCTTCTTTGCGATGCTTGCAGTAACACAAAAGTACCAAAAAGTAACATGTCGAACATGACCGTGTGACAAATAAATGTATGGCTGGATAGTGGGATTTTATGTAGCAGTTTTTTGATGCGTTTGCAGGCTTATGCAAGATGTCCGTCCCTGTGAAGCCTTAGAGCACGTTCATTCCTGCCAAATGACCTAGTTTGCAAGTACGCTACACCAAACACTGACACACTAGTAATGAATGATTAATTTAAAGTCAGCCAATCAGATAATGTGGAGTGACTAGTTAAACAAGAGGAGCAGTCACTGGCAGACACGCAGCCTTCCAATGAAGCATCATACAGCACTTAACCTAGATATGGGCATTTAGTGCATGAAAGGATATTGTTACTCAATGAAATTGAAGCAGGGATTCCCTTGATAGTGAAATGCAGTCACTGGGGAAATACTGTATACTGGTAATTGACACCTAAAGGGTGGCGTGCTGGAGCTCAGGGACTCAGTACTTACATATGTTTTCTGGCACATGCACTTTTTTCAGGATGCCTTTCAGAAATGATTGTTTTTTTTATCATTTCTAACTTTCCATTACATGCATTCATTTTTTTTTCTAGTTGATTGGTAAAATTCCAAATGAAAAAAATCTCATTATGCAACAGAAATGTCACGTCAAGTTGTACCATATAGAAATGAGGTCTATATTTTGTGCTTTTTTGATGTTTTTGCCCCACATATTCTGAAATACCAATCTTCAGCATAAAATTAAAAGTTCAAGGAATGAAAAACTGGAGCAGTTTTAGAAAAGGAGGAGTCACTGTGCATACTGCTGAACATAAAGAAAAACTGCAACTCCACAATATTGCTTTGATGAACACCAACTACACAGTTATGTGGTGATGAAACAAAATATCTTTCACCAGGAACTCCCATACCCACTTTGATCTGACTTTACCCTCTTAAACAAAAGCTTGCTAAGTTGTTGCTGAAACAACTTTTATCTTAGTTGTTAAAATCCTCTTTGTGTCCTGATAGCCGTCAACAAACAATAATTGTTTGAAAAACAGAAATAAAGAACATGTCTGCCCATGCAACACTGTAATAAACACTAATGAAGGGAGACACACACTGTTGAAGCAGAGACGATAGTCAATAGTCAGAAGTTAACAAGTGGGTCACAGAAAAGTTGGCATCTTGTAGTCAGTCAGAGTGCAAGAGCTGATGGGAGGGGGTGTTTGGGTTGCATATTTTCATAGTTTAGCATGCTCTTACTATCTTTTCCAGGATAACCAACCCTATCTTTAAATATCTACTGGTTTTCAACCTGCACTTACACAAACTAAAGAAATCACATTATTGAAACTAAAAGCATGATATAAACTTGAAAAATGTTTATCTCTGCCAAGAAGGTTATGTTTTGATCAGTTTTTATTTGTTTTGACTGTTAATTACACAAAACCACTGGATGGATTATAACAAAACTTGACCATCAACTTTGGTGTGGATCCAGCAATTATTTTTTCACCGTCTTTAATATTGTAAGATTTGCATTTTACATAGTTTTCCTTGATTTCTCAAGCAATAATTCATGTTAGGGAAGTGATAAACCTTTTGACTGTGCATGTTGGTGAGGTATGTCCTCGACTGGGTGCCGCTTTTATTCAGTTATGTTATGAATACTTTTTGGCCAAAATGTTAAGTTATAGCATGCTTACACATTGATCCCTGCTATCATCATCGTCATCCTGTGAGAACTATATTTAAAAACCCTTCTTCCATCAGATTTTCATCAACCAAGTAGTAGGACTAAAATTAGATCAGTGCCGTTTCTCACTGACCCAGAGGATTGTGAATGCTTTCAGATCTACTGCAACATCTTTTTTTTACTTGACTCTAACAACAAACTATGGCATTTGGCACAGTCTGGCTGTGTGTCATACTGTCTGCAGCTTATATTCTACCGTAATATGTATTACATCATAGGTGGTGAACCAGACACTCTTAACCTGGATGTTATTCCATTTAAATTATTTCTTATTTTATTATCTTGTTAGTATTCCTACTGAACGGCTTGAAAATAGACCAAGGCCCAACTTCTTGCTACAACCACATAGAAGCCTGCATCTTGAGCCCCTCCTCTGATTGGCTGACTGCAATATGGGTGACACGCAGCGAGGCCTATCGCAGGTCTCATTCTGGCAATTTGATGATCTATCTGATAAACAGAGCTGAAAGTCACGCTATGTTTGGATACATCTACAGAAGACCAGCCACATATTGACTGTCAGTAAGAACAGGATGTTTCTGAACATTAAGTTACACCGTCCTCATGTTTGTTCAAAATTTGTGCAGGACAGTCGGCCAATGTAGGAGTAACGTCCTGAGTTACTGTACGGAGTTTCACAATGGAGTTTCAAAAAGGAGTAACGCAGACTTTACTCCGTACTGAGCACACTGACACGGCATGTTAGAAGAAATAAAGCGTAACCACTGGTCGCGAACAGTAACGTTCTCAGGAGGAACGTGTAAGGACGCATTCTCTTCCTAGCATCCCTCCACGCCGCATTGTTTCTTCACTGTTGTTTGTTGTGGTTAGCTTTGGTAGCTAACAGGCTGCTAGCTCAGCAACATGTCTGCTTGGTGTCGCGTTCGGTGTGGAGGGATGGTGGGGTGGTGGAGGTGACAGGGAGCGCGGGTTCAGGGTTCAGAGGCTGGACTGGGACCGGCTGGGTGGGGCTGAGAGACGAGTGCGAAGCCACATGACTCATACGGGGGAGGAAGTAGTAAACGAGACGTTTCGATAACATATTTCTTGGAATGGACTGAGTGAACGAGTCCGCGGAGTGACTGTCTTCATACTTGGAGGATCCCTCCTGACCCCTTTCAAGTCATTACAGATAGTAAAAGCCCAGAAAATGTATTTGACACAATATGGGCCCTTTGAGCCCTTTGTGACTTATGTTTTAAGAGTTCAGTTAAAGGTACTTTACGATTAGTTTATGCTTATGTTACTATGGCGACATGCACTGTTACCATGGCAACGTGCACTGTGTATTTTTAGGCTCTTTGGGGCTTCAGTCAGACCTTATTATCATCATGTGTACTAAACATCGTTGTCTTTAGTCTCGTATTAACCAGGTATAGCAGCATTGTCTCTGTCTTCTGTGTTTGTTATCCATCCTCATCCACAGCCATCAAATCTCACTGCACTGATCCGGCGGCCAATTCAAAGACCAGATTGTTGGTTCACTCAGCGCTGACGTGTGCCTGCTGCTGTTTCTGCTGCTCCACTCCACCCATCCTCCACCTGCCTCAGTTCTGCTCCGTTTCTAGGCACCCTGGAGGGCATTTATTTCTCACTTAATAACCACTGGAGGGGTTATTTTCAATGGTACCTGCATGTAATTTATCACTCTGTTACATATTGCATTCGGCTGCCCTGTGTTGCCACAGCAGGGAGCCTTTTCTGAGAGCGGAACCACATGTGCTGGAAGCTACCGATGGAATTACACTAAAATGAACAGTAAACAACAGCAGGTAAATGACAGAAATGCTTCCCCGGAGCAGATCTCACATGTTCGACATCTCTCTTATTTCAAGTGTTGTAGCTGAAAGGACCTTTTCAACTGTTCCACGTATGCCTGTTTTCCAATTGTCATTATCTTCAAGTTTTCCTCTTCTCCAATAATCAGAAAACCAGAAGGTAACAGCACATCATTCTGCTGTCTTCTCTCATTCCCTCTCCAGTGGCTGTCTGTTGATTTATGCACTGATTACAAAGTCTTATTTCTGACTTAGAACATATTACATGGCCTTCATCATTGATTTGATTACTGCCTTCATATAATCTCCTGTCACTGTGTGTCCGATTCCTTGTCACTCTCAGCATGTGGAAGAAAACAGCTGCCAACTGTCTCTCGTCTCTGTGTAAAAAAGCCTGCTGGTCTCAAAGGGTCTGAGTATTAATTCCACACTCAGGTTCCATCTATTTACAACAGAGTGGGACCAGTTTTTGATCTACACTGTCTACTTCCTGGGGAGTAATGGTGTCGCTCTCATATATACACACTCGAAATCTGGCCCCGTTTCTTGTCATCTATGTTAGTGTGTGTTTGCATTGGAATGTGTCGCTTCTATTTTTAGGCCTAATTATCTCTTTCTTTTATATTACAACCTATTTTCCTTTGTATGTGTCTTCTGTGTTCACTTTGTGGCCAATATGCTTGTTAAAAGTGTTTTATAAATAAGTGTGTAACTTGACAGCTGATTGCCTTGGATAGAGCAGGAGGAGCAGATAGTGTGCTAAGCCCCAGTCCCCTTAGTTACTGTTGCTATACGCCTGTCGAGCTTTCTGTCATCGTGGCACACGTGAGGTTCAGCACAAAACTGACAGATTTTTCTTTTCATAGCACGGTCTTAGTAGCTCTTCAAACGACAGACCCTCAATACCATACCTAAGTAGACAAAAGCAGGCCTTTGGTGTTTAGCAGCTGATCGCAACGCCTGACACATCATTCCACCAAGTCTCGTGGAAATCTGTTCAGTTGTCTCAGTTTAATCCTGCTTACAAACCAACCAAACCAAACGAAAAATCACGATACAAACTGACAGGAGTAAAAACATCACCTCCTTGGCATTGGTAACAAAGAGTAGGACAGAGCCGCTATAGTCACTCTTAATTCGGACACATTATCTTGGAACATCTAGGAATTCCACTTATTAAGCATCTAAACTTGCTTGAAAATTTGCCAGATGTCACAACCTCTTAAAAACAGTTTATCTCAAGACAGAATTATAGGTTGGTTGAATAAGCTGCATCTTCCATTTGAGGTGGAAAGACAATACTGTTTAATCTGTTACTGCTTTTGCTGTTTTTTATGAAAAAGGCTTAAATATATCGCTCTTACTATGAATTGATAATAGCCAATCAAGCACGCAAACAGTTAAAATAACTTCTAAAGAAAGACTTTTTGAAGTTGATTTTCCACGTATGTTTTAGAACCTTTTCACTCCCACCTTTAGCATCCAGTCCATGTTTAGACTTAACCAAAGTTAATTATCCTGTCCACTAATGAGCTTGTCACTGTTGGATTCACTTGCTAATGTGAAATGCCCCATTTTCCCTGCACACACAGCCATTCCCTTCCTGGGCTCAGCACATAGATTTTCTTTGTCATTTCTTGCATCGCTGCACTTTTGTGAGACGTTCCTGTGTCTTTGGGCACCAGCAGAAGACACTTAAATCACAGAGGAGCACAAACGCCTTTCTTTTCTCCTGGAGATCCTCTGTTTGTGTCTCGGCCACAACACACAGATTCGCTCCCTTATGTTTAGTTATGCATCGGCATCTGTCGTCTGTCTTTATTGACATCCCTTTAAAACCCATCCGGAGAAACAGCGCTGCATCTGAACACAGCAGCAGCTCACCTGTCACGACGCGTTTGGGTCTGCAGGCCATGCTAAATGCAGATTAGCAAAATACAGAACAAAGTCGAGGATTTGAGATGCATGAATCCCGAATCCCCGTTTTGTTGAATCTCTGTCATGCATTGGAAGCAAGAACAAACGTTTCTCCGCATTGTTTCCAGCCAAATGAGAAACACAAAGACGAAATTTATCAAGCGGTTCACGGTAAGCTACAGCCGCCTCCTGAACCATGTGGGAGGTGAAAAAGTTCAACATCCAATCGAACAGGCGCAAATATTTTAGATCCTTATTCAACAAAATAAACCAAACAATTTTCCCATTACTGCTGTGTTTGCACAAGTCATGTTGCAACAGGTTGTATAAAGTCAGTTTCAGACCTGAACTCATATGATCAACGCAGTGGGATACACCTTCCAAATGCATATCAAACATTTTCCACATGTATGTCATCTGTTTTTCATCCTGAGATATTTGTATTATTATTGTGTGTTTTTTCGTTTTTGGTTATGTAGCATGTTGGAAACGTTGCTTGTGTGCCCACTCGCTCAAGGTAAATCCTCTGGAGGATCTCCTGCTGTATTTTTAACATGAGCTCATCCTGACGTTATCCAGACATTTTAGAAGGGGGCTGGCAGGGGAATCTCTTGAGAAAGTCTGCAGCATCTGACAATTGCATTCTCACAAACAGCACCTTTCCCGAAAATCTGGAGTTCAGTGAAAATCAGAAACCAGTTTAAAAAACACCCAAATACCCACTTGTGCTCTTTGTGCCAGCTAGCAACTACTCGATCTATAGACTCAAACTATTTTGGTCATACCATGAAATTAATTTAAAAATCCAGGCTTTTCCTTCCTCCTTAACAGAAAGCTTACCTGTACTCGACTTGATCGTTTCCTGTCCGACCGTTTGCCCGAGCAGGTCGTACTGGTTGAGACGCGAGCTCTCTCCTTCCACCACCACAGAGTCCGAGGCATTGAGCGTCCAAGCGTACGTCACTTCTGAGATTGTGTAGGCATCTTGAAAAAAAGAGAGAAGAGGATGAACCCACAGGGGATACAAATTTTATTTTTGGAGAAATTATTTCACTGAGCCAAATGAAAAGCCCCTGCTACATTGTGTATGCTACTGGGCTTCTAGATAAAAAGAAGATAGGGTAGAGAGAGAAAAAAAACAATCAGTGGCTGAAGATGTTCAACGTCAACAGGCAATCGATGCATTGTGACATTTGCCCTTTTCAATCAGTCAGAGCAAACACTGAACAGGAAATTCCAAGGCTTGTAACGGAAACAACTGATAATTTGATACAATACAATATATTCAGGTGTTGACATACGCTGCCAATCATGTCAAGTTTTATGTTTGCAATATGACTTTAAGAGATTAATGTAGATACTGTAGTTCACCACATAAATAGATTGAAAATAAATATATTGAATGAATGTGATAAGGCAAGGCATTTCAGACATGACCCAGCATATACTGAGGCTCTAATTATAATCTACTCCTTGTTTTAAAATCAATATCTTAAAAGCAGCTTAAAGCAAAGAATTACTCCTCTAAAGAAGCCATATATAGCAATGGAACTGTGATTAAAGCCAATTTCAATTTTTCTCATGTTTCCCGTGACATTTCTGCTCAGTCTTTAATCTCTCGGTCATTCTGAATCTGTATCTGTTTAATTGCTGATGCATGTTTTGTTAAAACTTATCGGGCCACTGCCAGAAAAACAGAGCCATGCATTCCAGCTTCACTCGGTTCTCAGGCTGCTGCTCTCATGCCAACCCGGTGAGGAGAAAAAGGAAAGAAAAAAATAGAAAATAGCATTTTACTTAAAAGTTCCCTCAGGCACTACCATCATCAGAGTTACTCACAGCTGCCAAATTTTAGTGGACAGGAATGAAAGTCCATGGGGAAATCCTCCAGATGCATTGGGCACTCTGCATGCACAGTTAACCTGCATCCAATTCACAGAAAATTAAGGAGACTTTGCAAATGCATGAAAAGTAAACAGCACAGATTAGGCACGGTCTCAAAAAAAGAAAAAGAAAAAAGAAAACTCACAAGCCCCATGCACTATTCAAGACACTTCCCATCTGTAATGCCTTGAGACGAAAATAATTAATCTCAACTAAAATCAGCGGAGCAAAGTAAATAAGGTACTGAAGAGTCCAACGTGAATCTGTCTGACTGTGGTGTGAGACTGCATGTTAGCTACGTGATAAGAAACTGCATTGTATGTACTGTTAAGACCACATGCAAAAACACACAAGTTAGAATACATAAGAACACACCACAATGCATCAGAATAAACAGGATTCACTGTATTCCCTGGAAGTATTTCTCCAAGGCTCTCATAAACAGTAAGGTTTTTAAATAACCGTAACCCAATGACCCTACTGGGAAACAGGGTTATTAGCTTTATTGTCACCGGAGAAGACTGATAGGACTCTCGTGTCTACGCACAAAATAGCTGTGTCCCAATTCAATTCAGGGGCTGCTTCCTTTGGAGGACGTGGTTTACATGGTCCTCGAAGGAGGCGACCTTCATGGGCTGTGTAGGCTGCAAAGGCCGGATCAAAATGAGACAGTGTGGTCTACGGAGGATTTCCGTGATTTGCGTCACCAGTGTCTCCCGTCTTCCCTGTTGTCACCTAGCAACAGAGCTGTAGTTAGAAAATGACGAGAAAGCTTTAATGCCCCTTGGTTTTTTAGCAGGTGTACCATTAGCTGTTTAGTTGCGTTGAAGTGTTAGATGTACATTTAAATATGTAGGCATCTCATCGCTTGTTGCCGCCATTATCTCTTTAAGAAAGAGAAAGTCAAGGAAGTGCTATAAATCCTGGGATAGGCGGACCTGAAAAGAATAAACCTGTTGGAGCCTATATTGTTCAGGGAAATGAGGACGCCTTCGTCGCCGTCAAATTGAACGAGACCTTCAAAACGGGACAGCCCGCCTAGTCGTGCTGCTGGGACGCAATCGGTCTTCAATTGCAAACACCAAAGGAGGTCATCACTGAATTGGGACACAGCTAATGTGTAGCTACAGCCAATAGGCGCTAGCTTAGCTTAGCACAACGGCAGGAAACTGGAGGAAACAGTTAGAAAAAGTTCCCCCAGCACCAGGTAATTTGTTTAGTCCATGCAAACAATTTAATATTTATGTTTTCTTTTGCAATTATTATTGCATTAAGTTGTATTCATTTATATTGTATATTTTGTATTATATCCATTGCTGTCTTTGATTTGAAATGACAATTTACTGGTGTAGCTGCTATGAAAGGTGCTATATAGATAAAGTTAAAATTATAGATAAAGGTAATATAATGTGGTTTGTGTATTGGATTGTATAAAGTGAGCTTTTAGGTGTGCTCATCTTCTCCTCTTTTTAAACTTAAACCGATATTGTGTTCATCCAGTATGATTTTTCCCATTTCAAAATGCTATTCCGTCGGCTGTCGAATCATATTTATCGTACAGACGTGAGGGTAGTGTCAATCAATTAAAATGAATGTTTTTCTCAAAATGTCTTTACCACACAAAAATACAACTTGGGAAATGCCTCTGCGTGAATTACCTCATGGTGTACAGCAGTGTTCCATCGTCTTTGATCCTCAACAGTTTATTAGGCATGGTCATGTTATGAGCCACAGACTTCTTCCCATTATGGAAGAAGGTGTCTGGAGTCCAGATCTTACTCGCCATCAGGTTGTTGAGAGGCAAAATATTCATCGGCCCGTTGAATTTCAACCTCTCGTCCTTCCAGCTTTGCCGGAAAAAAACATCTATGGTGTACTCCTATGGGGAGAGGAGATCAACCGGTTAAACTCTACATCTTAAACGTTTTTGCTTCTATTACTTATAAAACAGCTTTCACATATATGACTGATTCTATTCCTTCTCAAAAATGGAAAGGAAAACAACTCTCTCCAGCACTGTGCTTCATGGGAGTCTACAAGCAGCAGCTCTTCACGACTGACTTCACCTGCTACTTTAAAACCAGGGCTCTGCATGACTTTCTCTATTTGTCAAAGCTCCATCAAGGTGAGACCTGCGCTCCCTGTGTTCCATGCAGCCCTCTGAGCCGCTGTTTTCCTAATCTGCCTCTGAGGCCAAGACAACCCCCTGACCTACAATCCTGAGTTGTTAAAAAGAATCCACCAGAGAAAGGATTTAGGGCAGAAAGCACTGCAGTCTGACGTGTGTACGTGAGAAAGTGTTCGTGTGTGTGTGTGTGGGGGGGGGGGGGGGGGGGGGGGTGTGTGTGTGATTCCCACTAAAATATGACTGAGAGGGAGAGGTACATTCTCCAGAGTTTTTTTTCCTTTTCTTGACAGTTGAAAAGCCTTGAGATGTTGAAACAATCCACTTGCTCTGACACTAACAAACCATCTTACACTAACTGCTTTATCACAGTTTGGGTCTTGCTTCTTAGTCTTCTCCGTCTTTACTTTTGTTATTATGATATTGTTAAATCCACAATAGTAATATGTGAGATACGGTACATTTATTTACTTTTCACTTTTACTCCACTACATATTTAAGGTAAATATCTGTAATTTCTACTCCACTATGAAGCCATTAACGGTCAGTAATATTCCCTCATTGTTCAATTAACCAGAAGCTTAAATAAGCTTCAAAAGTTGATGCTGGAAGTGGGTCTGTAAACCATGATTAAAAAAAATGGTAAGTAGTGTATTTAGATTCATCCCACACAAACCGTCCTGCTGCCAGAAATACACAAACTACAGTGCCCAGCTGTTTTAGGAAATCATATTCAAAGACAGAGAGAAAGAAAGAACGAAAAAGAGAGAGAACAAAAGAGGGAGCAAAAGAAAGAAAATTCTTGGACAAAGAATAAATGGTTAATGAGTCATGTTTATTAACTCTAAAACATATTATGAAATGGACTTATACATTTTAATTTAACATTATATTTTTGTATTTTTATATTCAAGACTAGTACATAAACGCATGAAAATTGTGTGTTTCGTGTTCGAAGTGCAATGGTGTAACAATTGGGTTCTCTTTGTATGATTTGTGCAATGTTTTTTAATTCATATTTTCTTATTTGCTATATTTAATTATTTTGATCATTTGACTTCCATACATGATGACTCATTATGATGTTATATACATTTAGGTTTAAATGGTTGTTATTAATATGGGTTCATCCAGGGCACAATACGAGCTATAGAACTGGTTTGCTGACTGTTACCTGTTTCTGATTCTCAGCACATCTGACGTCTTTTTTACTGAGATCTTCACTTGGTGAATTTTGTTTAACCAAAATATTTGCGTGGTCACTACACACACTGCACCTTGCGTGTGCTTATATCTAAAACTGCAGCCGATGGGTAAAAGCTTTTTGGCCGATTGGTTTAAATATACCTACAGCCGCTTTGTTTGGCTAATGCTTATAAAGCTAAATCCAATATGTGGTCTTCTTTTTCTTCCTCTTCTCTAATTATTTTTTCCTTAATTTTCCAGCTCTGGCTGTCAGTGGTCCTCCTATAAATCTCATAAATCCTATTATGCATCCACCTCAGCAATCACTTGAATTGCTCCACAGTGTCAGAATAAATCAATCAGTCCACAAGAGAATATTTCATTTTGTTGCTCATTTTTATGAGACATCTATCTGGGCAAGAGCAGAACCTCAAATAAATCAATATATATTTTGCCATGTGTACTATTTTGCTAAAACATATGTTGATTTTACTGAGGAATAGATTTATATATATATATATATATATATATATACGTTAACTGAGATTACACCCCACTGATCTCACGATTTAGACACATTTCTATGAGCTCCAATGACTCTGGCTAACTCAGCAATGACCTCTTTAAGGAGATGATGTTTTCCTCTCAGCTGTTTGTCCGTCCATCCATCTGTTTGTTTGTTTTTTAAGATATTTAAAGACATCGGAGATGTTTTCAGAGAAATTATGTGGACGGGTCAATCTTAGTCAAAATGTGTCAATCAAATGTGGGCAGTGACCTAAATCTGCTATTTGGATGAGATCATTTTTATATTCGGATTTAAACTATTTAAAGTCCATCTCTGAGATCTGTTCCGCATCTATGTCCAATCGCGTTCCTTCTAGTTTACATATCTGTCAGAGGCCACTGCTTCATAACTGTTAAATCAATAGATCAATCACTTGGAAAATGGGTCTTGTGGAGGTGACGTGGATAATATGATGCGAAGGTGGCTGCATGTTGCAGAATGATAAACAGGAAGGCACAGGATAAACCAAGGAGGGACCTGAATAACAAGAGGACTTTCAATAATTTATAAGATGAAAATTGTCAGATGAATAGACATCGTGCTGAAGTGGGGAATACTGGTCCCACTTCAGCATTGTGTGTGTGTGTGTGTGTGTGTGTGTGCATTTGGCCTGATAGAAAGAAAGATACATAATGCCATTATAAAGAGGGGGGGGGGGGGGGGGGTCTGAGATGAAACTGAAAATTTAGCTTAACAAGTCTCTTTTCTTCCATTGCATGTGAACAGGCTGAGGTGTGGTCCTCTAAATGTTTACACAACACAGATATGGGTGAATAATTAAACACAATGAATGGATGCTCTCACCATGTCTGTGTCTGAAACTGGTCCAAAGCTGGTGACATAGATGTTTGTCTTCACCTCAGTCACCCTGTCTGGATAAGAGACAACAATTAGTAACATGTTAGTCAAAATGCTGCTCAAAGAATACAAAACTGAAAACTCTGTGCTGTGAGCTTTATTTTCTTTATTTCAAAGAGAGAACAGTTAAGGTGTTTTAATAGGGGAATAAATCATCCTGAAAACAATGGCATAAAACGTACAATACATAGTATTTTCTTAGTGGAAATATGTGGAATGGCTCAGGGAAGAAATCTTTCACTTTAAGAGCAGTTACTGATGAGAGCCGATCCAGGAGTTTGTTTTAATTTGTTTCACATTGAAAGGGTGTTTTATTATATTTTATATTTTATTGTTTTCTCAGAGAGTTATGTGCGAATCTTGATGAAAAGATTCAGACTTATTCAGACTGTTGGCATCGATGAGTGTGTGCAATTTTGTACATTGCCCCCTCAAAAGATCGAAGATTTAAATGTGGTTTCATGGAGGCGTGGGCTTTTTTATTGAGAGGTAACAATGTTTATATCAAGACCAGTCAACGCAGCGTTTTTTTGTAGTGTTTAGCATATTTAAAGATGCAATGTTTTCATAAGGTCACAATCCTTTAAAGGTTCAGTGTGTAAGATTTAGGGGAAAGGGATTTATTGGCAGAAATTGAATATAAAATCATTCTAGTGATGTTTTCACTAGTGTGATTAATCTAAATAGTACAGATTGTTATTTTCTTTATCCTAGAATGGGCCCTTTATATATATATATAATTTATATTTACTTCAGGAGCAGGTCCTCTCTACAGAGGCCACCATGTTGTTTTTTTAGAGCAGCCCAGACTGGACAAACTAAACATCTTTTGAGTTTTTATGACAACTGAAGGCTACTAGAGGTTCTCTTTCGTGTTTGGAAGGGCAGGGTGAGGTGAGGGGTGTTCAGCTGCAACATGCAACTTTACCAATAGATGTCACTAAATTCTACACACTGAACCTTTAAACGTTGCGGATCTTCCTTTTAAATCAATTTAATTTATTTTGAAGTATCTTTACCAATCAGATGGAGATCAGCTGTGTACAAACTCAGTTTACCTGTACATCACTGTGTTAACCAGCTCATGAGCTCCCCTTGTACGACTAACTTATGTGAGTCACAGTGACATGTGAGCTTGGATTTTAAGGGTCTGAAATTTGTCCCAAATGCTCATAGCGATGTGACGGATAGGAGGAGCAAAACCTCATATGCTTCCAAGTGATAATGTTCATGAAACAGGCATCAGGTCCATTTGCTTTCTCTACACTCAGTCTCTTTCAATAATTACTGCAGCTCGATCTCTCATGCTCGGTCAATTCAGAAAGCTTTCAGGTTTTACTCTACACTCTGTACTATAGTGTCAAACAGTGTCTTACATATGATCTGAAGAGATCATTACTCCGAAATAAAGTGCTCTCATGCATGGCGAGGTGTTCGGCCATCCACGTTCCTCTAACAAGACGTATTACGGAAAGGTTTTCTTATTCATAAGGTAATGAAAATCAAGAGGAAGTGACAGCTTGCTGGAGGATTGGTGCAATTCATTTAGCATGATATATGGTGGGGTGCCTTTATTTATGCTAACCAGGCCTTTGTATGGGATGCAATGATGAGGCTTTCACATTAGTTTGACTTATTTAAAGAGAGAGCTTCTTCATGCAGCCACACATACAACAGCAACCTATTAAACTCATAGTAAACCTGTTCTTCTTCTGGAAAGACATGGTGTCTTTTTACCATGGTAGGCATACTGTACCTTTCCACACTGAATTTCTCAATGACTTTGAAGGAAAATAATTCACTATATAGTCCATTGTATAGGACATTTTGTTGTGCCGTCCGAGTGTTTGGAGAAAATCACACGATTGTGTAAAATGAGCGGTCAGTAGCCTCGAGCTAAATACCATCATGCATTATTAAGAGGGAGAATTATATATGCAGACAGGAAAAATAAGTTATTTTGGTGTCTGACGTACCACAATGAACAGTCATCAGACATTTCCTCCTCCACAAAAGTCCATGTGGTTCTTTCTTTGGAGTAGAGTTTTTTGCACACCCGTTCAGTCCTGATACTTATGATAATGTGGCTCTGATGTGGTAAAAGTATTGCGTTACTTGTTTTAACAAGACGCTCCAAATTCCTCACTTTAACACAGGATGGAGAATGATATGAGGTATGTAGTGTGTGGAATTCTCTTGAACAGCCTTAAAAGAAATTCTCCTCCCCTGCCTCTGCCTTGCTTCTGCAAATTGGTTTGCATGCTTGTTGCCATTTGAAATATGAAATGCCCGACAAAGGTTGACTGACCAATACACAGCTATTCAATCAATTTGACAGGTGATTATTTTTGTTATTTCACACACAATAAATCCCCAACCTGTATCAGAACACTCCACATAAAAAAATTCAAAAAAAAAATCCACCACCACATGACAGCTACAGTCCAGTTTGCATTGCATGAGTGGAGCAAATCTACAAGCAAAACGAGCCACATTTGTGCAAATGATGCATCCTAGCAGTAGCGACCCTGGGAAAGCACAACCCTCTGGGAAAATACACGTTTACTATTTAAAAACATCCGGAGTGCATTTGGCGCCGGGGGACGTTTGGACCCTTATTTATAGGATCAAGGACAATACTTAAAGTTCATTTGTTCAGCAGGAGCAGTCACAAACATGTGCCTCTCACGTAATCTGAATCATTTGGTGCAGATGGGACCGCTGGAGCACGTTTAATTGGTCAGACGTAACCTGCCTGTTTTTAGGGGACTGTGCATCCCACTGTGCACCCATCCAAATGTCAGCTTCTCCGCTGCCGGTTTGGAGAGAGACAAAGAGCATCAGCAGAAACCCCCCCGATGGAGAAGTGGTTGAGTCAGGGAGGGCGAACGACATGACTTCAGAGACGTGGAATCTTTATCAGCCGAGCCTGATCTGGCTGCCTTGATCAAACTATCACATGTTCAATGACAGCATCTGTGGAACTTATAGTACCCACTGATGATATCCCCAACACAAAAGTGGTTAAAGAAAGTTCATCACTGTCTTTTTAATCATCTTTAACACCTGCTGTCTTGTACTGTTAGTGAAGTGTTTAATATTGATAATTGATATGTGGATATGCTGCTCAACAGCTTTTTTCTGGAGGTGGAAACACTTTACGTTTGCTGAATAGAGATTTTGATTATCAGCCACAATATTTAACAAGGTTCTAAAAGCAGGGGGTCTCTGTTATGCTGTAGTCACATGGGCACTGAGATCACCACTTACAGAATCAACAGAATCAAACCAGACGACCTTACAGTGTCACCCACACATTTCAAACATTAACTATTTATACGAAATAGTCTCTTTCACGAGGATTAAGAAAATCTGTCAGACCAAAGCAAGGCATGTGAGAAGATTTCTTGTGTTTGTGAGTTTGTATTTTGCTGCTGTCACTTTCAGTTGGAGCTGTGACCATGGGAAACAACAAACACGATATTGGATGCCAAAGACAAATTAAAAGGTGCGATTTCCAATAAAAAGCAGAAGGTTTGGACAGTTTTAAAGCTGACCTGAAGTCGTCGATACAGTAGATGGCAATTTTGGGGGGTAAAAAACGAATTAGTAGCAGCAAGCGTGAATATTAACAGAAGTGAGCTGCCTCACGGTCACACTTATGATGATGTGGGAGCAACTGTGCTTTCTGCATTCACTTAGCGGCCTGGCTTGCTTTCAGTGAAAGCGACAGACACCAATTGGTTAATTTTAAAAGAGCTCGGTATGGCCTCAGACACCCAAACACATGATCAAATCCATGGTAGTTACATTACAGGCTCTATAAAGGCCTTTTCTGCCTCTGAAAGAAATAGGTCTATTTTGCCATCAAATAGCTGTGTGGTTATATTGTATTACGCTGTAAATAAATTCAAGAGAAATCTGCAGCCTAAACCCAAACAGTTATTCTTTCAATGTTGAAACGATTACAGTTGTTTTTTTTTCTCTCCCCTGAAACCCTCTAGTAGCCCCAAGGGGACATGTGGGTTCATCTTGAAAACCTCTGCCCTACTTTCATCTTTTCCATCTCCATCATTTGATTCTCAGTGGCTGTAAAACTCACATCTCTTGTTTAATACAATAAAGCGTTCGACAATAACAACATTCAGCCGTGACAATAGATATTTCCTTTCAACTGTATGTACAGTCTAATTTAAATCCAATAACAGACATGATATTGATTATGCTGTCTTTAAGCCATGATTCACTTTCATTTGAACTGAATCAGTGTCTTTTGGTGCTATTGTTTAGGGAGATTTTTGTTGTCTAGTTATTAAGTATTAATTGCATTATATTACACACGTGTCCAATTTTTTTTGTCCACACCCTGATCAGGAATTAATCTGCAACTTTTTAATTTTAAAGTGTAAAATAGAGATGGTTGACACAGAGTGTGCACATACAGTAGATATCCTGCTTTACTTCATTGGGATTCAGCCTCCTTTTTTATGCCATGTTACTTGAACCATGAAAACTACCCCTGAATATGTATATAGTATGCATCAGTGAACACACGTGCAGCTGTGATGATGCTCTTTTCTCAGCCATTATAAATGTGTTATAAACCCAAGTCCACGGAGGCGTTGACATGTTTTTCCCACAGATGAGACATACAGATGTAATGTGTCTACAATGTGTAAAATTCCATCCGTCATTTCACTTTCCCTTCTCTGACTGAATTCTGCTCTGTGTGGCGTCATCCCTGTGTACATTAATGGGTAAAGTGCGTTTCTGCCACTACCCAGTGAGTGATGGTCTAGCTCCCACTGGGGCCCAGTCTGATAAAAATATATGTGCTCTCTGTACTTTAAGACACTTTGGAGAAAACTGCTGATTTATGTTTGAATGTTTTATTTAAATGTTTTATTTCAGACGTCTGATCTCACTTATGTCTTCAGGTCTTCATGTCTTTTGCTGAAGAATGGTTATTTCATGTCATTTTTTTCACTTTAAAAAATCAATACAAGAAACACAGAGAAACCTACTAACTGTTTATATTTTCTGGAGATGCATTAAGTAATAATTTTGGTATATTTAACAACACTTGATGAAAAACCTTTCTGAGGATATCAACTGATGCTTTGCTCTCGTAATAGACTCTAGCTTTTCCTCCACAGGAAATGTGCTAGCAGCACCATTACTGTTGGTCCAGTTGTACAGACTGAGCATTGCCAAGCTAAAGGAGGCCTGTTCCCCATATGGCAGCTCCTGGGCTGGGCTGATGGCCCCAGGAATTTGAATTTCAAATGGCACCACATCCTAAGGGAGGGGCTCAGCTTTGGGATGATGGGCCAGCTGGAAATGAGATGCCAAACATGGCTGATGATGGCAGAGGTGAGGATAGAGCGAGTGGCACCAGAAGAGGCCACATAAGAAGACACGATTTTCCACAGCTAACGAAAGGCTGTCCTGTGACGAGAGTTCGGATCGAGATCTCTCAAAGCCTATTATGCTTATGCAGCTCATAATGTATGAAAAGGCTAAGAAGCTCTGAAATTCACCGTTTACTGGCTGTTGATAACAAAACTTCTAAATATAATAATCAACATTATGTAAATATAGTAGAATATATGTTTTTCATACAACAACAAAAAATGGCAAATACAAACCATTCCAAAATGTGAATTTACTGACACTGCAGTCAGACAACTTCCATAAAGCTATCTTACCCTTTGAATGAATAGTCAATATATATTATTTCAAGATAACAATAAGACACAAAGGATGTTTTGAATCATTTTGTTCAAAGTAGGAGATGAAATGCTCTGAGACATAAAGCCGCAGATAAATTTGAATATGTTTCCACCAATCAGAATGTAGAAGTGACTTGGAGAATTATCACTGAATCAACACTTACAATTGTGCCAGTGATGACAAAAAGGGAAAAAATGATCTGTGCACCAGAAAAGTCCACTTCTCCAAGACTTAATCCCAATATTGTAATATCAATCTCCTAATTACAGTTATTATAAAAATGTGATAGTAATATCTGGCAGACCAGAATATTATTTAAAATATTATGAATCTTCCTTATAGCTTAACTAGCTTTACAAACATCGAGCACAACTAGACATCACTAAAACATTATGCGTAAACATAGTTTTTCGTTAGATATCAGACAAATTCCGTGGACATTTTCTGCAAAAAGTCTTGTAAGAATAAAACCCATGTGCAGGGTTAAATGTGGCCACTTTGGTTGCTGTTACTTTCCAGGAAGTGGAGTCAGGGTTATATAACCTAAATGTTTTGTGCACAGAGTGTGTTTGTCAGTTTATTCTCGAGGGGATTGCTGCCAAAGGTTATCGAGACAACAAAAGCTGATGTTAAATGAAATGCTCTCACTCCAAATGAGCCTTTCAGATACTGGATGTTTCATAACCGAAAATTAGACTGTATGAATTGCACAGATTTTGAATAATAAGACTCTACATCCAGTTATAGCACATCAGTTCCTTACCCCCAAGACCAGGCCGTAGACGGTTGTCGTATCCATCCAGCAGGCTGTCCAGGATGCGCGTGAACAGGGTGATGTTGGTTTTGAAGGCATCAGATGCGGCGTCGGCATTCACTGATCTAGTCGGCACACAGACACAGGACGACATGACCAGCTGAGGCCAACTTCCACAAACAAACCTATGATTACATTTGAAATGTCTTTGGATGCATAGCTGTTCCCCTCAGAGGCTTTTGATTTATGGAGAGAAAAGAGGTTATCATCTTACAGAGGCTCCATATATGCCCACACAGACACACACATACATGCACATTGTTACACACGGATGACCCAGTTCAAGGCAGAACATTTGTCTGCCATCTGATCTCAGAGCCAAAACACAACAGAATATGCTAATTTAATCAGTGTTAGAGATTCATGGTAAATAAATTCAGATAAGGTACTACAGTAAAGACAAACATTATCACAGACGAAATCACCTCTGTCAACAGCCCTGCTGTGACAGCCTCAGGTTATGGGCATATTTTACTTGAAGAAGGAAAAGTATTAATATTAATATTAATATTACATATTAATCATTTTACAAATCAGAGTATTTTCTGTTTGGACCACATTTCTCTAATTACCATTACTGAATGTATTGGGTTAATGGAGCTGACTTACTGATGCTGCTAGGCTAAGAATATTTGATCTCATATTTTCAAATGTGCTTTCTTGAAAAGCAACAGTCAGATTTAAAATCACAATAATCAGTATATATACAGATATGTTCAGGCTGCTTTATGATCATCCATAAACCCATAGATAAACATTTCAGGTAGTGATTATGTTAACATTAGACTGCTAATGTTAGCTAATGAAGTAGTTAACTAGCAGCACAAAGCTAACTAGCTCGTTAGTCAGATTTCCTAATTAATGTAGTTAAGCACATATGTTACATATACTGATGAATTATTATATATATATATTATATATTTTACTTTAGTGTCTCCTCTGTGTTTGAGTTATAAATATCAAACATTTCTAAAAGCAGTCGTTCCCACTTGAAAATACAAAACCAACCAGGGGCAAAATAGCTGCAAAGCCTGAACTGCTGACTTTTACATTTGAATAAAAAATCTAAGATGTATCATATGCAGTAACATATGCTGTTTGTATGTTTGTATCTTGGATGGTGTTAGTCTACTTGTTAGCAGGACACAGACTTCAGCCCTAAATTACAGCAGGAAAAAATCCCAGGGGGAGGCTTTGCTGTTTTTCTCCCATTCTTCAGATGCATTGCTAAACTTCAAAAAGGTCCAGCTCCACGGCAAAGATTTGAATTTTTAGTAGCCTATACTTTGCTCCAGATTAAAAGATGTAATAATAAATATCCAACAGCTCTGAGGCTTTGCGTCGTTTTCATGAACAAGGTTTTGTTTGGTTGGGCTGAGCAGTGACTGGGCCAGTGAGCCCAGTCCACGTGCAGCACGTATTCATGCACATCCTGAATGATGGGCACACACAGAGAGGCCCGGTGAAAAAAATTGACAGCTGTGGTAAAAACTTAAAGGACGTTTTGACCATCCACTGGCCCATTAATGCAGTGGGATTTGGTTGGCCTGTCTGAGTATGACAGTCGAGTGTGCTGTCTATGTGTATGAGAGAGAGAGAGAGAGAGAGAGAGGGAGCATTAAGAAGAGGCTGAGTGAACATGGCACCATAGGAAATACAATTTTACTAATTTGAAAGTAAAAAATGAGCAAAACCTATCTTGTCATTTTCACTTTAGCTTTTTTCTTGCTGTGACATACTGTGAAAGACCTATAGTACTATAGACAGTAGAGTTGCCATCTGGCAGTCCCTCAGAAAGTCTCTGTAGGCCTTGTGTACTTCACTTGATCATTAGGCCTCAACAGTGAATAAATGACCTCATTTAAATTATCCCCAATGATTATTACATTGGTCGTCTTTGTTTGTATCTGTGCCAGAGAGGGTATTGGTCATATTTTAGGATGGTGAATAAATAAGGGAAGAAAAGAAGAAGAAGAAACTCATTAAAAGAAGAAACTCTTTCTATTTTGTTGCAGATCTGGATCATGGGGTGGATCCAGGAATTTTTTGACTTCCTGGAACATTGTGAGATAAGATTTAAGGGAATTATTCATGGATCTTTATGAAAAAAACAGGGCATGTTGAGTGACTGAAATATATATGTGTGCATGCATTTGGTGCAGATCCATGAAAAAAATCCAGATCTAGCGATTTAAATGTAGTTTCATAAGGAGACTGGGTTAGGGTTAGACTGTTGGAGGTATGCACTCTCCTGTGTGCCATTCACAAAAGCTTCCAGACGTCTCACTTAAAAGCACATATTGCTCTAATTTTAGCTTCTCTTCATTGGCCTCAAATTGATTTTAAGATTTTATTGGTGACTTTTAAAGCCCTTTCTGGACTGGCACCCAGGTACATTTCAGATCTTTTGACACCATAAGTGCCTGGTGGTAACCTGAGGTCCTCAGCGACGGCCCCACTCACCATTCCACAGTCCAGACTGAGGACCGAAGGTGAGCGGGCCTCCACTGTCAGGGCTGCTAAACCATCTCCCTGAGGAGATCCACCTGGCAGACTCCTTGTCCATTTTTAAACCTCTCTTGAAGACACATTTTTGATGGTGTGCTTTCTCCTAGTTCGGACTCTATAATCCATTATAATCATTTTACAGTGTTTTGTTTTATTTTTATTTTCAGGGTAGTCTTTTCTCTTTTCAAAAGACACATGATTTGATAACGTGACATATCATGTGAAGACCATTAGTGAATAGCTTGCCTTAGTTTAAAAAAAAATAAACAAACAGAATTCTAATGATGCTTTTTACAGAATTATTAGTAGCTTTTCACCACGAAAAGGCCGCATTTCTTATCAATATCATCATCAGTATGACCTGGGGTGTCCCCCCCCGCCCCCCCCCCCCCCCACGTGAGACAGAGAGTGTGAGGCCCCCAGACTCACCTGGTCGTCCACACAGCAGTGAGCACCAGCAGGCTGAAGACAAGTAGAGACGCGCGTCCTCTGCTCCACATGGCTGCTCACACACCTACACACAACAGGACAGCGGAGCATCAGTGAAACCGGCTTCAGATGTGAACTGCGCGATCCTTAGAACCATTACTTATTTCTGGGGGATTCCCTTTAGCGCACATGAGGAGGGGGTGAGAAGAACCAGCAGCAGCAGCAGCACCAGCAGCAGCAGCGGTGACAGCCACTGACAGTAATTAGTATTCACTGACACGTCCCACGCCTCCACTCGCTCAACATTAATATTGGATCAAGTCAGTGCATCCGTTTCAAGCCGCGATTTACACGATAAAATGCAGAAAATAGCCAATAATATCAGACACTAAGAACGTGCAGGGGCTGCTCACCCACGCTCCCCCTGCATCCCCTCACATAATAAGCCTACAGGGTTGCATCCTTTGTGTCTGTGGCCGTGGGGGAGAGCAGACTCACCTCAGGTGCACAAAGTACCTGCTGCAGCGGGGGTCGTCGAAGATGCAGGAAAGTTAAGGAGAATTCAGCGCTCGCTCCCGGTGTGTAAGTGAGAGTGAACGAGCGCAGGTCTGTCATGAGAACAAAGCTGCTGATAAATCATAGTCCCAGCCAGCAGCAAGAATGCACCCGGAATGCATTGGCTTTCATTGTGTCCCCAAATTTCATATGAAGAATATATAACAAAAAAATGGAATGATGTATCAACTAAAAAATAAAAAATAAAATAAAAAAACAAAAAAAAACAAGCAGTATGTTGGGAGAGGATCCTGGCTTCAGATTGCCCTGCTCGGCATCCTCCTCAGCTTAGTGTAGAAGCTCGATGTGAATCGTGATAAGCAAGGAGCACATCTCAGTCTCCCTCATCTCCACACAAAAACTACAAAGGCTGAGGAGGAGGAGAGACACTGGGTCCTAGAGGTAGTTTGGTTTCCACTGAGCCTCCTCCTCCTCCTCCTCCCCCAGCTCCGATCTTGGAATGCGATGATGCTCATGGATGTTGTGTCCAGTCTCGGTCAATAACTCAGTGGCACGTTGGTTATGCAGAAACAGACACAACTCTGTCATTGAATTGTCCTGATGGAAATGGCAAGTTTGGAAATGGAGCATATTGAGTATGCTACATTTGGGTGTCTTTTACAAAAGGGAAATGCCAACCTATCCCCAAATTTTAGATGCATGATTTCTGAGAAATAGCTTGCTCCAAGAAATGAAGAAACAAATGCACACTGTCCAAAACAACTGGCATGAGCCACAAGAAGATCACCCCCAGTCGAAAGTCGGCAACGTGCATGCTACATTATAAGGTAAGTAAACCAGTGAGTTGTGGTTGGCGGAACTTCAAATCAAATCAACTCAAAGTTTATTGTCACATGCACCAATGACAGCGTCATCTGAGCAGTGACCTGGCGGGCAACAGCTACGCAGTAGATGACTTTACAAAACAGAAAAATAACTTACTAACATACTCTATAACATACTATATATAATAACATACTATATATAATAACATACTACATATAACATAGTAAAATGAAGCAGCAGTTAACAGGGTGAAGGAGTTGGGAATATTAAATTAAATAATATGAATATATGTGAAATAAGTGTATTTGTATGAGTGGAGGAGCAGAATGTACAAGGTGACTGTTCAGAGAGTTATTGTTGATTGTTCAGAAACCTTACGGCCTGGGGGAAGAAGCTGTTTTTGAGTCTGGTAGTCCGTGCTCGGATGCTCCGGTAAAGTCTGCATGCAGCAGTGTGAGAAGTCCACAGCCTGGGTGGCTGTGGTCCTTGATGATCTTCCATGCTTTTCTCAGGCATCTTGTACTGTAGATGCCTTGCACGGAAGGGAGATTGCAGCCGATGGAGCAGCTACCATACCAGGCAGTAGTGCAGCCTGAGAGGATGCTCTCAATGGTGCGCTGTAAAGGTTTGTTAAAGTTTTTGCAGCCATGCCAAACTTCTTGAGTCTCCTCAGGAAGTATACGCGCTTTTGTGCAGTTTTGACCACAGAGTCCGCTTGTTTGGACCAGGTAAGGTCATCTCTGATGAACACACCGAGGAACTGGAGCTCGGAGACTCTCCCTTCTACAGCTCCATCGATGTGTATCGGACCGTGACCCCCCCTCTGCAGCTTCCTGAAGTCCACGATCATCTCCTTGGTCTTGCAGACGTTAAGAGACAGGTTGTTCTCTTGGCACCATGTTGCCAATCCCCTGACCTCATCTCTATAGGCGGTCTCATCGTTGTTAGAGATGAGACCCAGGATGGTAGTGTCGTCTGCAAATTTCAGGATGATGTTAGAACTGTGTGTTGCCACACAGTCCTGCGTGTACAGGGAGTACAGGAGGGGCCTGGGTACGCAGCCCTGAGGGGCCTCGGTGCTCAGGGTCAGTGAGGAGGAGGTGTGGTTACCCATTCTCACCACCTGGGGTCTGCTTGTCAGGAAGTCCAACATCCAGTTGCACAGGGGGGTTTTAAGACCCAGGCTACTGAGCATGGGGACGAGCTTGGCAGGCACATTTGTGTTGAACGCTGAGCTGTAGTCCACGAACAGCATCCTCACATATGTGTTAGCCTTTTCAAGGTGGGAGAGGGTGGTGTGTGTTGTCAGGGCGATAGCATCATCCGTGGATCTGTTTGGGGGTAAAAATGCTAAATGATCTGTATTTGTGTATTGTCTTTCTTGTCTTTACAGCGATGGACCTCTAGCCTTTGTGCATCATTGACCATTTTACTAGTCACATAGACCACAGGCCCCCATTTGACAAGAGTTTAGTTTAGCTTAGATTATAATTTCAGGACCATAATAGTCATGGACTCTCTCAGTCTGTTACTTGGATGAAATTATATTAAAATATTGGCCCCTTCAAGGACCACTGAGAACCCCTGCCCCTGCACATGTGAAACTGGCATTGCTCCATAGTGACATTGTGTTGTTGTGGACGAGTGCTTCTTTTTTTTATGTTTTATACTGTTTCCTTTTTGTGGCTAGTAGCCTGGAAACCAAATCAGCATATTCATTCACTCTCGCAAGTATGAATTTGTGTTGCGATGCCTGCAAGCTAATAGGCTAGGCCCTTCTGATGCAGTGTTACAGAGTATTTTTCCCACCAAAAATGATTTACTTTTATACGAATCCCATCTTTACCTTAACAGATAAAAAGCAGTTCTATGAATCACCCACTTTTCAACACAGTGATATGTTTTGAGTGATGTACTTTGATATATGTATTGAGACTCACCAGAACCTTGATTTATTTGCCTTGTATTCATTTTTGGACCTTTACTGTTTGATGGAAAATCCTCAAACAATCAAATAATAATAGAAGGAGCTCCTCAAAACAGTCTTAGATGTAAAACTGACTGACTCATTCATATATGTGAAGGTTAACTGTTCAGCTGCTGTGAAACAAATGTGAGGAAAAGTCTTGATATCACCTTGATGGGCTGAATCACAAAATCAACATGCGGGTCCGACCATCAACTGGATTAAAGAAAAGGTGTTGGTCTTTGTTGCATGTGTGTGTTTGTGTGAGGGGGGGGGGGGGGGGAGACAAAGTGAACGAATGGCCCTCTTGATAATTTGTTGTTGCCAGGACTACAGTTTGAAACAGTCAGCCTGTTGTAGATTCAGCGTTGACACCGTGCAGGATCATCACGCCAAATCACCTTTAAACCAGAAACTCACTAACGAAAATAAAAATCAAACTGTTTCCATGACATTGTTCTTGAATTGCGCCACATGCTCCATGGACTTCTTTAGGGGCTGTTCTTTCAGCACCACTTCTTATATATGAATGTAGCTTCATTCAGCATCCGACTACAGATCCCCGGTCACTCTCTCCTATGATTTATGGTTTCACATGTAATATTACAAGCTAGTGTACATGCTACTGACAGAACATACATGTGTGATTAAGACTTAATTAAGTATATTTTGTTTAGTCGTTACATTAATGCCTAAATTTCCACATGTATTCATTTAATAACAACGGTCAGTCTGTGGTGTTTCACTTACATCAATTCTTGACTTTAATATAGATTTTTGTAGGGAAAGTGTCATGTGACTGTACTTTGTTTCATTTGTTTAATGTTAGTCAGAAGATGGAGTTGACTTTTAGACTTGGATGACAAACCATGTAATTTCTTTTGGTAATTTGTTAGAATTCCTTGTAGCTTATTGACTGAAAAAGAATATAGAATTAAGTGCAGGTTAAGTTAAAGGGATAGTTCACCCAATGAGTTTCACGGGGAAACAGTGCTTTAGCCAAATCCAATACAATTAAAGTAAATCGTGATCACAACTGTAAAATAACAACAGATAAAAATACATTTGTGCGCACTTGTGCGCACACATTGCACACAAGCTTTCGCCCAAGGGTATGCACGGTAGCATTGCTATTTCCCTTGGCATCGCTGCATAACTGCAGTTACTGCTGAGTATTTCTGATGTCGTCACATGCCCCTTGGGGGGGAGCATAGAGGCGCGAGCTTGTGTGGTGTGTGCGTGCGCGTGAACCTGACGGTGGCTCAAGGACCTTTAGGGTAAAAACTTGATGTAAATGACACCGTTCTGAGTCAAATTAGAATGTCTGGGCTTATGGAAGGTTGGATGACATCATAGGGGCAATATGGAGGCATTTCATTTTTTTTTTATTTTGTAAGGAAGGAGTCACCAGTTACTTCAATTGTATTGGATTTGGCTAAACCTCTGTTTACCCCTCACACTCTATAGAAATGTATCTGGTAACCGTGGCAGATCCAGTGACTGGCTGAAGAGAGAGGATAAAACGGCACACCACACACAAAGAGAGAGAGAGAGAGAGGGGGGGGGGGGGGAGAGAGGGAGAATTATGTCTCCATGACTTCAGAGGCGTTTATTCATTTCCTGTAGACTTCCTCTAACCTTAACCCAAACCACTGACCCAGCCATCTCCAATTAACTATAGTCTTTAGTCTGAACCCCCACCCCCATCCCCCACGCCCTCCAAACCACACACACACACAGATCAAAACAGACCTCACTGGACCCCAGGGGTCGGACCATTATCAAGCAGTCACTGCCTTCTTCTGCTATGCTTCTGATTAGAGGGTTGTCCCATTAATCTCAGCTCTAATCCATAGCTGTGACAGGTGATCGATGACGCAGGTCATCTCAGTATGGTGAGCCTCGGGCCCATCATCAGGTCAAGCAAAGAAGGCAGGTAGGACACACAAGCTAGGGAAAGGCAACAGCATCAAGGACAAAAGGGGAAAAAGAACAAATCTCTCATTTTGTTAAACTTTGTTGTCATGGTTTTGCATGTGTTTCTATTTTTCCTCTGAACTTAGATTTTACTCGCGCTGCCAGCCTCTGGGTTACACAGTCTTACAGCACATTGTTTATTGCAAGATGTTGCATCATAGTACCGCCAGGCCTGCGTATGTACCGGTTGGACACTTTGAGTGACAATGCATATTGATCAGGTCCATGCAGAGGATGGTGAGCAAATAATTTCAGGGTGAAAGGTGGCTGTGAATATTTTATTAAAAAAGATCATTATTTCACCTCTACGTGGTCAGCATGGTTTCAAGGAAAACAGTGAAATATGATGTGACGAAGGGAGATATCTTAGAACAGTCCAGGATTAATTTAATAGATAGTTTTACAGCACACATTTTTCCTGATGGCACACATTAATACAAATAGTGCCATCCAAATATGCAGTGTTATTCATCTTAAGTATGACTAATGGGGGTCTGATATCTACCATCTGTCCTTTTGCTGGTAACCTAGACATGTCTATTAACCCCCTTTTTTTTTTTTACAGCCACTATTTTCCAACAGCAAATTACCTGTAAACAGTGAGAATACCAAGGGAGCAATTCAAATGCAGATTCAGACCGGCAGCGGCTGACTGATGTGCACTCAGTAAGTGGGGGAGCAGCTCAATCAAAAAAGCTGGTGAAGGAGAAGCGAGCTGCTGCATCGAGACGATCCAAAATGAATCGGTGCATCTAAATAGAGTCAATACCTCATAAGGGCTGTCTGTGTATTTGTTGAAGAACAGAATAAACTGCTTAATAGCCATGTGGGGTGATATGACTCACATGCACGCACATGCTCACACAAATGTACACATGCACACACATTACATCCTCTGCTGGAGATACACGGTAATGTTCCAGACATCAATCATCCACACAGACGTTTCCATCACCGGTTTGACGTTAAAAGCTACACACACACACACACAAACACACACACACACACACAATATCCTTGTGCATTTGATTTGATTCTCATGTTATATAGAATCAGGTGGTCTGCGACTGTGCTGACATTTTGGGGAGGATATACCTGAACCAGTCGCACAACGTGCTGTTGTCAGTTGTGTGTCAGCACGAGTTGATTCCCCAGGCAGAGCTGGAAACCATTCTCAGGCCTGTTACCTCGGCAACAAGTCATGCATGGCAGAAGAAAGATGTTGTGAGAGAAGAAAGATGAGGAGCCCATCGAGGGGCTCTGACACTCTTAAAGAGATAGGTCACCCTCAGAAACTGTTTGTCAAACCCACAATCCCAGCAGCTGACACATCATTACGCTGGAACGACTAAATGGAATGCAGCCGTCGCTAATGTTATTAGTTACACCTGCAGTTGACAAAATGCCAAGATGTCCGCTCGGGGGAAAGGCATGTAAATCAATATGTAAGAGGTGACAAATGGACATGTTGATGTTCATGCGGGACAGTTGAGAAAAATGCAGAGCTGGAGGAAGATATCATACTCAGCCAGAGGCAAAAATAGAACATGGTATTAACTGTTCAAAATATATGATACATTAAGGAATCTTTAAGAATAATGATGATGTGTCAGTCTATGGAGAAGCTACAGAGGCAGTGTGTTTTCATTTCAGTACAACAACACACACATATAAAGTAGTATTTTGTTAAAGAAAATTAAATACAAATAAATATAATATGATAAGAAAAATACATAATTATAATACTATATATATAAATCAATGCCATTATTTCAAAAGACATTTGTCTGCAGAACTTATTCTGATTTCAGTTATGAAACCATGATTAAATGTCCCACATATTGTCCTGCTGATGAGTACAGATGGTTCCAAGGATCAGGGTGTGTTTCAGTGCAGAACACCTCAGCCCTGAGCCCAGAGCACCACAGATGGAGACAAACAAAAGTTCACGCAGAGTTCACGTTATCGGCTGCCAGATGAGCTCACTTTCACAAAACACTACAGACAAATCTCTGCCTCCTATTTTCTGTGCCATATATAATGCAATAGTTGAAACACACGGGGCTTATCAAAATGAAAAGGTCACTCTCATGACCTTGCCGAGGCTTTTTATGTAGCAGGAGTTCTCTGCACTCGCCGTGGCTAATTTCCCTCAGGTTACCAAGGAAACTAAAGCCAGCGTTTTGGCAGTCATATTGCATCTGCCATCTTCAGCTGCAGAGTGTCTACAATAATTCCTTTTTTATCCACGGCTAAATTTAACTGCTGAGCCCGTGTGTACAAACAGCAGCGAGCTAAACCGTGGGCTCTCACACCTGGTTTCCAGAGCACGCTGTCACATGCTGAAACCATCTCTGTCTCACAGAGCAGCAGAGAAACTCAGCAGAGGACATTTTTAGATCTCTATTTGGGGGTTTTATTTTGCTACAAAGCTGATAAAGAAATACTGTTTGGCACAAATACCTTTTTACCAGTATATGTGTGTCTGTAATATACCTCCTGTATGGCTTGTATAAAAACATGAGTGGCCATTACATCTCTCATTTTTCCAACATGGTTATGCACAACAAAATATTGACTTCCTGCAGGTAGAAACCCTGCAGTTTACAAATTGTCATTTATTGTTAATTTTAGGAAGAAAAATGTTGTATGGTACAAAAGAAATAGCGAGTTTCTGGTTTAAAGGTGAAATGTAAACAGGCCTGGAATTGTAAGAGGACATTTCCAGTGATTCCTCCTATCCTAGTTTCTTCATCTGATTTTAAATAAATGTATAAAAATGGCATCAAATTTGTATTTAATCAGTATGAACAGCCCATAGTTACATTACATTACATTACATTTCATTTAGCTGACGCTTTTATCCAAAGCGACTTACTTAATTAAATGTAAGTTAAATGTATCTTATGTTTCTTATTCCAGTATATTTAGATATGCTCCACAGATGTTAATTTAACCATATGCAGATTGATACAAAGAATTTAATGTTCTTCTCTTTGAAAGTTATCTTTTGTACTAATGATCCTTTGACCCTTTCTCTCTTCATTTAACAAAGCAATCTAGCCTGCAATGGATAAAGACGATTTGCCCAAATAAATGTAATCTAAGTAGTGTTTTGTTTCCTGTTTAATGCTAAAGATGTGTAACCTTCAGGATTTATACAGCATTTAGATCATGTATATTCTGAGGGGTTCTGGCAGTAACAGATAGACATAGGCAGCTTTAAAGTTTATTGGTACATTGCAGTACAGTGTCTGTTGCTACTTTAGTTCAAACAGCCACTAGATGGTGCAGAATTACACACGTTTTATTGTTCTCTGCTCACTAATCAGTCATTTTTCTGTGTCAATGTTCTGTTTTTTGTGAAAAAGGGGAAAAGATGATTTCCCTGAAAAAGAACAGTGATGAAACCTCTGATGTGACATGGTGTTTCTCGCTTCAACAAATTTAAACACTGATTTCTGTGAGGATTGATTTTCTACTTCTATCATTTTAGATTTTTTTGTTATTTTCTTGTGTTATCTTTTGTTAGTTTAGCATCTTGAAGGTCTAAATTTGTGCTTGTAGTTCTTTTGTCATCATAAAACATTTTAATGAACACAAGCTCTCTGGTTTGAGATGAAAATATTTGTTCAAAACTCATGTAAAATGTGTCTTTACTCTAATTATAATGTATAATATAAACTAAAGGTTCTATAGTACTCGTGTCAGTATATTTTACTTATTTACTCATTTCTGCACGTAAACAACCAAATCCCTCTCAACTGTAACACAGATTTTCTGTTGTTCTGTATTTAACAGTATAAAAGTAAATCAATGAGACAGTAGAGTTTCCTCTGCTTTAGTCTCTACCTGAGCAGGAAGAGACACCATCTGCATGTGCATCTCATTATGTTTGTCAGCTCCTATAAACTCATTTCACTTTGTTTTGTTGCTGTCTCACACAGTGCAGACAGTATTGTATGACTCACATTTCATATTAACACAAATTCAAAAAGCTGAAAGTACAGGTTGAAATGTTCAGTTTGATATTGCCATATTCAGAAAGTTTTGACTGGGACACGCTCATCTCTGCTGTAAACAGGTCAATTCAAGGTACAGTATCTAAGATGGGGATCTGTTGGCATAAATGGAACAAAGCATCCATAATTATGTTGTCATTATTTGATAATTGAATAATAACATACAGTTGCTGCCTTCACGATAAAGGAAGTGATTGAATCCTTTTTTGATATAAAACATCGATCAGTTTTTCTGTAATGACCTGTACCAAAGAGTGGAGGGACCGATGGAACTGTCTGTCGAGTCCACAGTAAGTGTTCTACTGTTCGCTCCTTAACGCTAGATACTACCACTCGTCAAAAGAGACATAAAAGTTATTTTTATTTGTCATTTTTTATTGGCAGGAAACCAACGGTGGTCACCAGCTTTGCATGTGATGAGCTGGGACAGAAACCTGGCAGGCTGCGGGACCAGCTGCTGTTTTCTGAGCATGAACAGAGGGAAGGAGAGGGGTGAGGGAGAGGAGGGAGGAGGGGCTTTCATAGCTTCTTCTTTGTCTTCTGCTCTGGATATCCACTGTTGCAGTGACATTTATTTAGATCTGAATTGAGTTATGCCCTTCATCCAAACACATTGATACGTATGCAACATTGTTTTGGGATCAGTGTTGATTCTCTTGGATGCTGAGTAATAGGTTGTTGACCATGTCTACATACAGCAAAGCCGTATTTCAGATTCCATTATACCTATTCTCTTGAGGTCGTCTTCCATGCTAACGATACATTTACAGTATGTCCGGTCAACATCTGCACTTGTTCTCCCCAATGCAAGCTTATCACGTTAGCCCTCTATATCTGACTATACGTCTGTCTGATATGACACTATCTCTCGTGTCAACTGTACAGATGCACTAACCAATAGATTCATTTAAACAAGAATGCCACTCAGTAGAGCGAATACCTCCAAATACTCATTATCAAAATCTCACTGTCTCACAAAGTTGAATAAAAAAAAAAAACATTCCTGGATCCTCCCTCTGAACTGGATCCAAAGTGGAATGGTTTCTTCGATGACCCACATCCTTCCACCAAGTTTCATTGAAATCTGTTCAGTAGTTCTTGTGGAATCCTGATTACAAACAAACAACCAAACAAACAAACAAATGTAGGGGTGAAAAAAAACATAAACTCCTTGGTGGAGGTAACAATGCGTCTAATTACTATGTGTCATGTGAAACAGCTTGCATGGGCTTAAAGGGATAATTCTACTACAAATGAGAATGCCCACATTTTCTACTCATGGAGGGGTGGGTGAAGTGTTTGAGTCCACAGAACCCTTTTGGAGTGTCAGGGTAAACAGTGTTGCAGCCAAATCCATTACAATTGAAGAACCTGGGGAATGATTCTTCAAAGTTAAAATAAACAACAGAAAAAAATCAACTGCCTCCATTCTGCTCCTGTGGTGTCATCCAAGTGGCCAGAGGCCTCGACAAGCAGATTCCACTGGAAATGGCGTTATTTACACCATGTTGATATTTGAAAACAGACAAACCCCTCCCTTCACTGCCACCACTGCTCCTTCAGAAGCTCCACCCCCCATATTCATGCACAATCTACAAAAGTTGTAATTAACCACAAACATTGGCCTTAGTGTAACACCCTCTGTATTCCCACAAACTACATGTTCAACGAGCAGAATCAGCAGCGACAGTGAGTGGTAGTCTGCCCTCCAGGTCAGTCAGACACTCATGTACTGTTACTCCTTCACCAAACAGCTTCCCCATGTCCACACGGGGCTTCACCGTGTCGTTGTTTGGTTATCTTCTCTGGGTTAGCTGAAGTCTGTGATGCTTCAGCACTGAGCACGTTGAGCGCTTCCGTGACTGGGAGTTTAACATCCTGTGAAATTGTGTTGTTAGCATTTCCAGTGGCGGACGGTAGTTGTTCTGAGACAGTGGTGGTGTGTCGTTGATAGTAGAAGGGCCCGAGGAATGAACACATTATCTTGTTTGAGATGTGCTGTTTTACTCAAAATCCCTCAGAGAAGGAGGATTGGCGTAATGTTAGCACGTACTGTCTATGTCATCCTGTGCACGAGCGTTAATACCCTTGTTGCTGATTGGCCAGGACTGTGTACTTAAACCAGATTTCTTCTCAGCACACACATAGAGCATACAGCTAGTGAGGAGATATAAGCAGAGTTTGTCAAAAAGTGTAATGAATTAATATCACCTACTCCATCTTTAATACAGTCTTCTTGTTGCCAGTTTACACAACTTTCATAAGATACAACAACGAACAGGCTTTTGTTTAACAGGTTTAATTGTGTTTCTTCAAAACATTGCAATAGATAAGGACTAATAAATCAAACATCGGTTCAAAAAAATATCTTTATCAGCATATTGACCGTAACAACTTGAGCGGATGACAGAGAGTTCAAATTGGTATAATTTACAGTAACAACCATGGTTTGTGGTCAGCCTTGAGACAAATACAACCTGGCATCAACATCTTAGTACACAATTTTCATTGTCAGTTTCCATCGGCCAATGTGGCAGAAAATCATCTGCAAACCAGAATATTCAAAAATCTGCACCTTTATTAAAATATTAGTACAACTCCAGGGTCTGTTAGTGTTTGACTATGTGTTAAATTATTTAATTAATTGTCTCTTAAATCTTAGTGGAGAAGCATTTGATTGAGTCTTCGATGCAGCATTAGTTTATGTAAGGAAACCATTGAAGGTTGTGTACATATGTTCTATGCGGTTGTTTACAGTTATTGCTGTCTGTGTGTGGCTTATCTAATTGTCTAAATATTGCTTTAAGTGGTGATCCTACTGAGTATTATCGTCAAGAGTATAATCAGGATCACGACTCCACCTCACTGAAACCCACCAGTGCAAAGATGCACCAGCAGATAAGACAAGGGTTTTATGGCTCTTCACATTCTGTGCTTAAATGATGTGACACACACACACACAAAAAAAGAAATCAATGACATGCTTTCCATCTTCAATTCTTCATAATGGCCGTCATCTAACTTGATATATATTGAAGGTAGGCTATATTGCAAACTGCATTATCCTATCAGCCACCATGAGCGTGCACTAGCTGTAAATGGTTTTTTGCCCTGTAGCGTTCCAAAAACTGGGTTATGTGAGGTCGTGTTACACATTCAACCACTAAGATGCACGGGCTGCACGAGGAGGGAGCCCAGAGGACTGTTGGAAGAGATAATGGTGTCACATGGGACGAATACAGCATCAGACAAAAAGTGAGAAAAGATTGGAAGTAATCTGTCCTTGCACAGTTCAGAAATTAAAATGATGATTAGGATTATTTAACCCCCGCCCATCCATTCATTTTATGATTACTGTTTAACACAGACAATCTCATCCGTCTTTCAATTCAGACATTAAATCAAATGTGAACCAGCCAGTTTGTTGACGATGTACTGAATCATGTGATGGCATGTAGCTCCCTCTAGTGGTCTATCATCAAGCTGTCCTTGATTTCTGTACAGTGTGTGCGGGATAAAACAATCAACATGCAAATCATTTTGAAATGATTCATCATCACCAAAGGGTATCATCCATGTTTAAGAGTAAACAAGTGTTTACTTAGTAAGAGGAAAATCAGTGTTATTTTAAATAATTGTTCAGAAACAAGTCAGGGATTAGATCAGTTTGTTGACACATAGCCTACTCCCTGGGTTGTGTCTGTAAAAAGACTGTCATAATAAAAGTTGTTCAAAAAGGCCTGAAAGAAATACGATTCAAAATGAAAACTGTCAAACTGATAGAGTTTGATTTATATTGTTTGTAGAGAATCAAATTCATATTTCCATGTGTTTTTAGATCACTACTGTATTAACAGAAAGCAAAGTTTGGTTGTTTTTTAATGAGATCAATTATATGCAAAAGTGTCCTGTGTCAGTGATCTACATTTAAGTCTCTGTATCCTGCCCACTATGACTCCAACAGTTCTGCTAGTCACAAGCAGGATTATTATACAAGTAGCACTTGTACTCTTTGATTGGTGTTAAAGTGAAAAGCACATCCTCTCACAGCATTGTGCTCAGAATAAATGTGGGGAGTTGAGCCACTAGAGGGAGTGTTGCGCTGTGGTTTCCTTCACCACAGCTCCAATATACACTGAATGTCCCCTTTTACACCATCTGCACCGTCTAGTTTGTGAAAGAGCTTCTGAACCGTTTCGACAGCTGAGATGATGATGATGATGATTAATTGAGAGCTTGATCTCAGGAATCTGTTGAACTTTCCACAAACCTGCCCTGTGTCAGCTGTCAGAGCTGCAGCGGGCGTGCGCAGGCTCTTTAACTATCTGTCTGCCTGTCATCCAGAACAGCATGTTGGTGAGAAAAAATAAAAAAAGTAAGAAACAGAAAAGCCCACAACCTGCTGTTGGCAGCTCCATCAATCATGCACACATTTAGAGCAGCATAAACACTGAACATCAATCTGTTGTTGACAGAGTCCTCATTAGTACATGGATGTTCTGTGTTTCTCTGATGAGATGTGTTTTGTACACTGTTGTGAGAGCCAGGGACAAGGGGGTAGAGTGAGGGACCAGCAGGGAGGTAACTGCAAAATCAATTTCACACATGCCTGCGTTTAGGAGAGGCGAGCGGCGGCAGGCATCTTGATCTGTCCATCAGCTCGGGTGTTTCTCACCACAGTGGCAGCATCATAACTCCTGTTAGACCAGACCAAGGACAGTGGCCAACAACCATGTCTCCATGGATGATACGGCTAACAGAGCGGGAAACTGGGCGCCTACTACATCACGAGGCCCCACACCCACCTTAGTCATATGACATCTTAGTCAGGTGTACAGTGGAGCTGAGCTCATCCACCGACCTCAACCTGTAACTCCTACAAACGCTCTCCAGTGAATAATGGAGAACAAAACGAGGCCAACAGGAAATGCATGCTGTTCGTTGAGCATTATTTTTGTGATTCCAGTGTCAACATTATAATCACAGATACTTCAAGATCCTGATTAATGAGGAAATACTTTATAGATGGTAAAAAGGATCAAATTAGCAAATTAGGCTAAAATATATTGGATATGAAAGCCTCCATCTTGAACAACTGGAGCCAGAATCAAACATGAGACAAGTGGAAGAAATTTCAACAAGGAGATGAGACTTAAAGAGGTTATGGCTCCGACAAGCAACTAGACACATGCTGTAGTATCATGTTTCAACTTAATCGAACAATAAAAATGTTTAAAAAACAAAGGGACTTTAAAACTAGCTGGTCTCTGTAGACTAGACCATCTCATTAATCCTTCACAGTCTACCTGGCCCATGTGGTCTTCGTCCTCAGAAGGATTCAGCTCCTGGATTGAAACACAACTGAAGAGTTTGTTGTTTTCAGAAACTCTCAACTGTGTGCTGCCCTCTTGTGGATCCATTGTTTGCCAACGTAAAGGACGAATGGAATTATGTGTTCAGGGATGATTTCATTGTTTGAAACAGACATATCTCTTGTCATATGTAAAGGCAGCCTTAAAGGGATAGTTCACTGAAAAATGAAAATTCCCTCATTATCTACTCAGGGGTAACGTTTGTTACAGTAGAATCCAATACAATTGAAGTCAACCGTGACCTTTTCCTCAGACATAACTGCTTCCATACTACTCGTGTGGTGTCCACAAGCCCCGACATTTATATTTGACTCGAAGAATTATCATTTACACTGTGTTTTTTGCCTAGATGTATTCTGATAACGTTCACCTATGCACCTGCACACTTGAACACCGCACACACTCTGGCCCAAGAGCACACGCATTCGTGTGCCTTCATCCGCTAGTTTAGCTACTTCCGGTAGTGGACTTTTAAGCCTAAAACTTGGTGTAAATGATCTTGTTTCTAATTGAATATGAATGTCGGGGCTTGCGAACACTTGGATGAAACCACACGGGCAGTATGAAGGAATGTTATCTTTTTTTCTGTTGTTTTATTACGTCTGAAGAAGGGATCGCTTCGACTGAAACACTGTCTACCCCTGAGGCTGAGGTGTTTTGTGGAGTCAAACACTTCACTCACCCCTCCATTGGCATATTGGTGAGTAGATAATTAGTCTATTTAAATTGTTCTTTAACATGGAGGAGGCCGGATTTATGACCAATACTGCAGCCAGCTACCTGGGGGGGATCGAAACGCTTTGACTTGACTTTTAGGGCACTGTCATGTCATCCATCTTCAAACTTTATGTATGTTAAATACAGATAAACTGCGAAAGGGGTTCCGATTCTCAAGTACTGTCATCTATAGATTCCTGAAGCAACCACTACAGAAGATTTACAGGTGTTATGTATTTGTCGGGTGATACGCAGTTCTGTTGGTTAACAAAACTGTCACTGTGCCATTCATGTATTTATAGCCAGTTAACATTGAAAGTGTCACTATGATCAGAGAAAGGACTCAATCCCCCACATCACCTCTATCAGTTACCGAACAGAGCAGTAAGAGGAGCCAGCAGAGAGGACAATTTAGTGACGACATGTTGTGTCCTATCTGGGGGGGGGGATGAGCTAGTTTTGTATGAGTATTAAAAAGCTGCATTGAATTAACTTAGTGGAAAACTTTTAAAGTAGTTTTAGTCTTCAATCCCTCCTAAAACCCAACTGTTTCATTTCGGGCAGGGTTTTGTGGGCCACATTGTTCCAAGAGCTACCCCTGTGTGAAACCACTATTTATCCTTTTTACGCTTTTTTAATGTTTCTATATGGATAAAACAAACAAAGTAACTTCGGCTTCTGCTCTGCTAAGCTGCTTTCACTCAGCATGCTGTAGATATTAGGCTAGACGGGCTGGCAGGTGAATTGTGTTAACTTTGGAAAGAGCCAGGCTAGCGCTTTCCACCTGTCCTGGTCATAATGCTAAGCTAAGCTAACAGACAGCTGACTGCAGACAAGATAGTGGCTACAGAAAGAACAGGGCGGCTGCTCTCAGACATTTATTAGGACATGAGATCAGCAGTAAGAAGAAGGACGATAATGGAGTACATTTAGACTAAAAACATGGTATTAATGATGCTGTTTTTAGGCGATTTTGAATGTCAGTGCTTACGGACACTTGTTTTGAAGAATCGGTCACCAGTTACTGCAATTGTATTGGATTTGGCTGCAACGCTGTTTATCCCCGAAACTACTAAAGTGCAGTGTGGACTCAAAAACTTCACCCACCCCTCCATCAGCATAGTGGTGTGTAGATAATGAGTGATTCCTCATTTTTGGGTGAACTAACCAGTTAATCTATTCCATTATTTTAACTCGAGCTGAATAACAGCAGCTTAATGAATGAAATCAGCAGGCTCCTCTACTTAAGACTCCTCACATGATGATGCTCTCTCATATGCTCAACCTTCAAAATGTGTCTGATGTGATCAAGCCGCAGTGCAGCTTTCATGATGACTCTGCATCATAGACCTTATGGAGGACTAGATGAGAATTTTCCAGAACATGAAAGGAAGTGCTGGGAAATAATGTTAGATTTGTTTAAACTGAATGACTATAGAAACAACTAAAGCAGATTCTTTCTCAAATCTGATGGACTCATTTTAAGAAGGTGGATCACAGCAGAGCTTCCGTAGAACAGTTGAGAGCCCCAGTCTTTTATTTTACAAACCAGAATGTCCCTAAACACACATTCACCTCACAGTTTATCTGCTGACTGATGGTTTTACTCTCCGTTCCCTCTGTTTGTTCAGCCGATGGCTGTATTTAACCACTCACACAATCTCTGTCTACTATTTGGCTTTTCCATTATGGCAGGAAAGAAGCTTAAATCCTACTGTTACATGAATTAATAACTTGTCTTTACTACTTTCTGCCAGACCAATCCTAAAAAACTCATCTTCAGTATTTCCAGATTAGGTAATCCATTTTATATAGATAGATGCTTTGCAAGTCGGTACAGTACAAGAGAGGCTTTTCATGGCTGATCGGGTCCAAAGCTCCACTCAGCCTAGACGACTTTAATTCTGACAAACACTCGTCTGTTTCATTTGACTTTGACCGTCATCTGGCCACGATTCAGGAATTAAGAGACTTCTTGTCTAAACAGAGAGTCCCTGGAAACCTTGAGTCCCTGTGTGCTCTTTATATCTAAAAATAAAATGAAGCATCGTCTAGCCTGCTGGCAAAAAGCAACAAGTTAAAATAGTGACACTGTGGCACACAGCAATCATGAAATATGAATCCATTTATACTAATAAATGTGTATATTTACACAGCGCTGTTGCAGTTCACTTCAGGATAGTGGCACACACACATCTTGCCAGGTGCAGGGTACAAAAATAGGAAAATGAAAAAAATCCATCCGTTGCTTTATCTTGACTGCAGGCCAACAGGGATCATGAGGCAGTTGAGTCCAATGAAAACCTTTGCAGTCACACGTGGCATGGTGTAATATAAAGAGGACAGTAGCATATTCCGGTGTGCAGGTGCTCTCAGTCGTGTGGAGTCAGATATTTCTAATTTGGTTTGCTTGCTCCCATGCTCGAGGACCTTCAGAAGAAAAATATAAATGTATTCAGAGTTCGTTCTCTAGGATATGGAAGAGCCTGGCGAGCACATTTTCTTGATCTGTTTGGCGAGAACAACAGTTTCCTCTAGTATAATCCTTATACGCTTTCCATTCGGTAAGAAACAACCTTCAGTCTTGTTTCCAGAGCAAAATTTAACCACCTTTATGCACCACTGTGTCCTTTGATAAGTAAACGACCCAGTAGACCATGTTAAACGCCCCAAATGACACCGGGAACAGGATCCTTGCGTACTTGTCAATTTTGCTGGTTCCACCCATGCCAGCGGTGGTGGGCTGGGAGCACGGTGTCTGCTTCGGCTCCAGCTTGTTCCCCATCATCTGGATGCGCTCCAGCTTGGGGACCAGCAGATGCTGCAGTGACGTTGAGCTGGTTTTCTGTTTGCACGGGGTCCCCGCCATCACGTCTGGCGTGGAAGCAGCAGCCTGCGGCGTACTCTTCACCAGCTGGGCCGAGGAGGACGCCACGCTTAGCAGGCTCTCAGACTTGGGGCTGGAGCGGGAGAGGGTGGAGGAGCTGCCGTTGGCGCCACTGGCTAAAGGTCGCTGAGGTCTGGCTCTTCCCACTCCTGAAATGCTGGTGGTGGACTGGGCTCTCTGGTGACTGCATGCCTCTAGGTGGGCAATGTAATGCATCCGCTTTCTCAGGTTGCCGTTGGTGTCAGGGTTTAGCTGCGTCAAAGAAAGCAACAAACAACATTTTTTTAAGAGAAACGAACCTTAAACAAAAAAAAAAATTCTGCCATTTTGTGAACAATCAGAAACTGTGATCACAAGTCATACAAAAAATGTACTTACATACATTTTATGCTTTGAAAAATAAATATCGCCCCATATCAGCATCCAGTTTCCAGTTTAAGTTTAAGTTAAATTTGCATTTTATGATGGTGGAATTAACATTGCTTCAGTAAGAAATTCATAATGAAGTGTAAGAGACTTTTCTATCCTTTTAAAGTAAAAGAAAATCAAGGCTGCGAGTGTAAAACAAATCATTTAAACCCTGATACATTTTTGATTGTTTGTTTAAGCACGTCATGTTTAGATGCTGTAGTCATAAAAAACCTTCTGTTGATTTTTTGTGGGTCTCAACTTTTTACATTCAAGAGAAAACAGCCTGAGAGTCGTTCTCACCGCGATGTTCACATTCCTGCTGGAAGCACACAGGAGGTGTACTCAGGCAAGGTGATGTGTTCTGACCAGCGGGTCAGGCAACAGGAACCCGTCAGATTGATCTGATCACAGTTCCTGAGCGTGTGCAATACAGATGTCACTTACCGAGGATATCCCTCATTTCACACAAGCTTAAGACAGAAAGTAAGTAGCGTTGCATCAAGGCGTTAATGCAGTGTAGCATCACAGGAGCTTATCCTTTGAGAGTTGATGTTTTCAAGCAATGAGCGTGTGATGCTGGTACTAAGGCATCTGCAGGAATAATCCACCCCCCTGAAACCAGTGTTATTGTGTCCCATGTGCAACAGGGGAAGTGTGCTTGTGTGTGTTGGTTTGTGTGTGAGTGTGTGTGTCTGTGTATATACTTGTGTGTGTGTGTATATATATATGTGTGTGTGCGTGTGTGTGTGTATACTGTATATATGTGTGTGTGTGCACGCGTGTCTGTGTATTTGTGTGTGTATGTGTATGTGTGTGTGTGTGTTCATATCTGTGTGTGTATGCATGTGTGTTTGTGTGTATGCGCCTGCATGCATGCGTGTGTGCGGGTGTGTATAAATGTGTGTGTGTGTGTCTTTTTACGTGTGTGTGTTTGTGTGTGTGTGTGCATGTGCATGTGTGTGTGTGTGGGTGTGTGTATATACATGTGTGGGTGTGTATGCATGTGTGTGTGTGTACGTGTCTGTGTGTGTGTATGCATGTGTGTGTTTGTGTGTATGCACGTGTGTGCGGGTGTGTGTATGCACGTGTGTGTGTGTGTGCGTGAGGATTGCGTGGTTTCCTTGTCATCATGGAGGAGTTTACAGGCTGAGGAGCAGGAACCATCAGGGCACCTTGGCCCTCGTGGCAAATAGGACTTGCTCTCGAGGAAAAGTGTAGATTAATTTTCCCCCAGCGTCAGAGTCGTTCAGAAACCTATACAGATGTACCCGAGCTGTGTTGCCATGGCAACCTTCTAATCCACTGAAGTGCTGTTGTCACTATCCTGCATTCAGGCATGATTACGCCACACTGGGATTTGGACTGGAGGGAGCAACTTAAAGTTGTTAGTGTTAAACTGACATATGCATTGCTGGGCTGTGTCAGCCTCAATAATCAGTTAACAGTATAAACCCAGTGTATTAGTTTATCCTTTAAGAAGAACTGAACATAGAAGAAACATACATTTCTCTCTCAACATCAGTCCTGTCAGTATGTTAAAGTGTTTATGCGCCACCATGTAAACAGTCCAACAGTGACACCAACTGTGATTTGTAAAATCATTTCTCAAATAGCTTCATGGCATAGTCATAAACTCTGATTGACTCTATGAGACAGCTTCCATGGTTACCATGGTCATTTTTGTCAGCTGGGGATACAGAAATAGAAGATTATTTCTATTTATTCAAGTAGAATTTCAGACACCATCGCTGAGAAACACACTTTGTGGTTGGCCTCAAACCTCTGTGAAGCTTTTTTGAGATCCTGTTTGGGTTCACATTATTTCTGCTGTCTCTACACCGCAGTCAATAAATTACATTTACAAAAGCTAAGTTTATCCAGGCTGGTTTGGGATAACCAGAAGGTAATATTTGAGTCAAGCTGCAAATTTCGACTGATTAAATCAAATAAATAGCTGCATCCCTTGTTTTGAACTTTTCAAGTGACGGTGACAGTCTCAGTTGCAACACAATAAATAAATTAAACTACTTAGTGGAAAAGCTGAGAAAACCCCCAATGATCATATTATAGTGTCGCCACTGGTTTATCAGATCCGACCACTTTACTGTGTGGAGTCAGATGACCCAGTTTGTCAGTCAAATTACAAACAGTATATTTAGGATATATCAGGAAAGGTTTGAAGAAAGAACAATTGAGTTCCATTGGTATTTGCACGTCTAACCTTTATCATCTCAGCTTTTATAAGCAGAAGCACAGCTGACAATCCTCAGGCAGCCCCACTCCTGCATAAAAAGGTGTAGGCTGAAGGCCAGATACAGTAAGCACATAATAAGGGACATGCTGTGTAAGTGCTCCTTGAAGTAAAGTGCTATCAGGTTAATTTGCCACAGCCACTTTGAGGGAAACAAAAATCACCTGCAGCACTTCCTCGGTGTCCTTGACCTTGACAGGCGTGGTTTGCGGAACCGGGGGACATTTGGCCGGCTTCTTTTTGGCCCGCTCAATCTGTGTTTGGGTGAAGTAGTTTACAGCAGCAAACTCAATTAGGGCAGAGAAGACGAAGGCAAAGCAGACAGCGATGAACCAGTCCATGGCGGTGGCGTAGGAGACCTTGGGAAGGGAGTGGCGAGCGCTGATGCTGAGTGTCGTCATGGTCAGGACAGTGGTGATGCCTTTAATTACAAAGACAAAAAGAGCAACGTCAGCCATATCAACCTGTTCCTACTAAGTGTTTCATACACAGCCCTATGCTGGAAGTCCAGAATTTTTAGTTTCATTATATCGAATTGGAATATTTCTCATGAAGTTATAAAAAGAGGCAGCTAAAAATAAAATCTCAATCACATTTTTTTCATGTCATTGCTAAATAAATGGTGTTGCTGATCATTTGCACATTGTTTAATAACCCGTGGACATAACTTGGTTCTCATCAGCATATTTCATTAGCTGAATGCAGAGGGATAATGATGAGCCAAATGTATTTGGCCCTTTCAAATGGCAGATGAAGAATTGTATATCCGCCTATTTTTTCTGTGTTTTGTACCTTATTTACACAAAAGCTGACGTAGAGCAACATAAGTATTCCTTTTGAGTTGTGTTCCTGGCTACCTAGGTACTGTATCATCCATAATACTACATTGTCATTTGAAACTTCACTTTTAGCTTTAAAACTACATCAATCTCTTTCCACACGAGCGTTTTGTTTCAAGTTGTAGTAGTAGTAGTAGCGTGATTGCCAGGTGTATCCAAAGCCCAGTTGATGTGTTATCAAATGAAAATGTAGTAGTATGGAAGAAGCCTAAATCCAATACTTATTTGTCTTTTGTGCTTTGTTTTGGTCTCCTCCTACTCATTGTTAGAGGCAAGGTTGATAAAAGTACCGAGAGTGAATCATAAACACTATTACAATATTTAAAACCAATTACAATGAGATGAAAACTCAGGGAATTCTTCACTAGTAGCAGCATCTTCTTAGTCATCCATGGTTAATGGTGAGTGCAGTTTTAAATAAGCCCAAAGGTGCAGTAACTGACTGAAAAAGGGCATCTGGAGGATAAAGCTAAGGCTAACCAGGCTAACAAGTGTATAGAGCGCTAGATTTCATGATAGAACTGCTCCTCCTCTGCTTTTTCCTGCCTCTTTCACTGGGATTCAGGCCAATATACTGCTTTACCCAATCAGGTTTAATTTACTCAATAGAATTATTTTGGTGCAAAGAAAAGAGTCTATTCAACATAGATCTAAAGAATGTAGTGAAATGAGTAGATGGTCCATCTTTGGACTGAATGTAATGTTCCCCATTCACTTGTAAGAGGACTACCATGACTAGAACCAATCAAAATAAAACAAGACACAGATGTGATGTCATATTGTGACCAATAACAAAAGGTTAAGTATAAGCTAGTATCTCATCCTTCGTCCTTGCTGTTTTTAACCAATAGCAATTATTTAATGTGGAGAAAATCCCCTTTCCGTTGGAGATCTGGAACAACCCGTGCTGCAGAGTCCTTGCCCAACATAAATTCATCCCCTGTGCCCGGACGTGACCGCCATATAATTACCTGTCAATCACAACCAGTTGGATGACATTGATAGGTGAACTGTGGCTGGAGGCCACAGACTGAAGATATCAACCTCTTATACAAAGCTGTTCTCAACATAAGTAGAAACTCTCATGGTTGATAAGTGTAATGGAACTCTACATATTCTCTTCAAGTATCAGACAAGAACTGGATTTAGATTTGACGTCTGTCTGTTAAGTACAGAGCTGCATCCAGGAGGCTGGAGTTTTAGCTTAGCTTATAAGCTAAATGTTTGTTCACATTCACAGCTATTTTTTTTTTTTTGCATAGTTTAAGATTTGAGAAAATACAACTATTTAGTCTTTTCAAGTTTTAGACAAGAAGATGTATACAAATCGTTTCTCTACATAAAGTACAGATGCTTAGTGCTATTAGCTAAACAAATAAAATGAATATGTTAAGGACAGATTTTTTATTTATTTAGATAGCTATCTTATTAAATGTTGTTAATGGATTGTTTGAAGCATCTCTAAACCAAACAAAGTTTCGAGAAGCACTGCAGGTTCAATACAGCTTTTAAAAAACTAGAATTGACAATTGTCACTTTTATGGATATAAGAAATCAAGTGGGATCTGTAGTTGATTCAGTGCTACCAAAGTAAATGTTGTGTATTTTTTTTTTAAATATCGGATTTCTGGAATATGGAAATGAAACAGCAGTCAATCGCTTCATCCTTTTTTTTTTATGTAATAGAAATCCCGAATAAGTGGTAAACATAAGCTGAGCAAAGGCAGGTCCAGACGTAACGTCATGACTTCAGCTCTTGTTGATGCTATTTTCTCGGAAAAGTCCCATCGACAACATGACACGGTCTGACATCAATGTGCTCAGTACATTTTTGCTAAATTAGGAAGCCTACAGGACGTGACTATCCCCTGAAGCAGGAACTGTCATTTATACATACACTATATATATGTGTGTTTGTGTGTATGCGTGTGTGAATTTCACAACTATCAACTATTCCATAAGCTCATGCAATCTCCATCATGGGTGACTAAAGAAGACATTACACTTTGCTGTACATCTGCACACTCATTCTATGCAAACACTGCAGTGAACCACAATCTCAACACATGTCGGACTTATTTAAACCAATGACATGATGATTTGAATTCCTCCTAAAAACGCCCCTCCACCTGAAGCCAAGAGGTTCCACCTGTAATCCTGCCTTCCTGTTTGTCGTCCTGATACACTTTAAACATGACACTGTGGTGGAATCTCCGAGACGAGAAGTCAAAACACTGAGTGCAGAAAAGAAATCCAAACATGGCTCGCCCTCCTCCCCTCTCACCCCCAACGTCAACCAGCACAGCCACACACCCACACTCCCAAATGCAGAAGATAAGAGCAGAAACTACGTCGCCTCACAGGCTCCACTGAGACAACGCTGGTTGCACTCTCCGTCACAGCAGCACAACCATGGCGGGGGCAGGGCAGCTGGACTGTCAGACACACTGGACACTGCAGGAGAGCAGCGTTCATCCTCTTCTGCTTCATTGCACTGCACCGCACAGGCTCACACTTTTTGAACCCACACACCTGGTCACACAGGGGTTTTCTGCACCCCCTCTATACACAAACTGTGCAGTCAACAGAAAAGACACACACCGTGTCAAACGCACGCTGAAAGGAAACAGGTGACATTGCAGAAGGAAAACCATTAGGGCGATTGGTTGTTTCGTAGCGATTAGTGATTCAGCACGTTGCCGGAGTTTGAATAAATGCCAACAACATGCCAATCACATTAAATTAGATTGTTCACAACATAGACAAACCCAAAAACCCTAATACCAGCTTATAATTGATCTATGAAGCTTTAGTGTCTTCTCACAAAGAGATAGCATAAAATACATAAACCCCCCAACACTATTAAATAAAGAAATTATGCTTATATTCTTATAGCACAACAAAGGTCTCCATGGCATCACATAGAGTTGACATGTCTGTTCTGGGTATCATTCATCACCTTTAACACTGTTTCTTTCTGTCTCATTGCTCTTGATGACGTTAAATTGCCTCCCAAAAAACCAGGCTCCAAAAAAACATTTATCAGAACTGCTCCCAAGATCAAGTATCAGCATCATAATCTGTGAACGACTCTACATCAATTAAAGTGGAAGAACGTGGTCAACAAACTGCTAAAAGGAGATGTCCCTAAATAATCAAATAACAAAGCAGAGCAACACTGGCTAAAGTTTTTTTTCCTATTTTTCTTCATATAAAGACACAAATCAATTTTAGGACAAAGAGCCGGTAGATCCAGAGGAGAGATAAAGTAGGTCACAGGCGTATGTGCATCTGAAGAAAAGATGTATAATACAGTCTGTCGAAATGTGACGTTAAAATAAAAAATGTGTTTGTTGATTTTAAATGTGAGTGAATGTAATGATGTTCAAAAGAAATGTTACAGCTGTAACTCCCTTTAATGGTAATATTTTATACGAATAGCATTCTAATAGAATTCAGTAACTGAGAAAAATGAATACCATCAATATGTTCAGTATTACTCTTATGATCATTACTACTTCTGCCACTGTAGTTGAGTGTTTGTTTACTGTCAGATGTAACTTCTCTTATTTAAGTTTTATTGTTTTTACAGCATTATATTTTTTAGCTAAGCTTTTTTAAATATCCTACACTTTATAATTCTAATCATTTTCATCTTAAGTTTCTTGATTAATAGTCTATTGTTTTATTATACTCTATTGTAAATTATGTTTCTGTAATCTTGGAATAAGCCGGCACAATAATTTTTTTGCAGGATTAATAAAGCCTTTATTGTCTTATTTTATTAGATTGCATCGCTAATTATGCACCGGAATATTGTAATGACCCGGGTCGGTCTATCAACTGACACTTACAGACACCAAAGTGCTATTAACCAATCATCGAACTCTTGTGAATAGCTAACAGGCCGAGCCATGTGTCAACGTAATGGAGCGTTGCTGTAATTGGTAACTATCCCCTACACTACTCATAATGGAAAAAAAGTAATCAGTGTGGCATTACTGTAATGGGTATTATTTACTGCCGAACAATGCTGCTAACTATATTTGGTATTTCAATTAAAAAACTGATGAGAATAATAATAAGAATGAAACAATACTTTTGTCCAAGGCCTCTGTTTAAAAGGAATAACGATAACAGACATTTCAAAGTACAATCTTGCTGTTTCACTTTATACCAGAGCAACCTCACCACTGTGCCTCCTTATAATTACTACTATTTATTATTATTCACCTACCCAATGTTCGGTTTTTAATCTGCTTAGTATTTATACATCAAGTAAATTGTTCATACAGCACCTTAACATTATTTATTATTATTTCCATGTAGAATGTAGAATGAACGATCTTTAAATACCTAACATGATTCTCTAGGTTTCTTGATCACCTCTATATTCATGGTCGGGACATCTTTCCCATCTTACCCTGCATTTATATATAAAAGCTTTCATTAGAGTTAAACCAATTTCGGAAGGTATACTTATAAAATCTGGACAAGATTTGATATAATCCCTCATATAAAACTATTTTTATAGACCCAAATTTCTTGCTTATGGCGTATTTTGTTTGGGAGAAGCTCAAAATGATTTTTTCCACATTTCACACCAGGTCTTAATCTAATAAAATATGCATTTCATGATTTTTGAAATAAAAAACAGCTATTCTATTGAACGTAATCAGCGCACACTGTGGCATTGCTTTGTTGTGCAGCGTGGACACGGCTCTCTGTTCTGTTTGCATGGAGGCATCATATAAGTAAACAGAGAGGAGGAGGAGCGGCGCTGTGCAGGATCACGATACGTACCGAAGACTGTGCGTGCCGGGACTGATTCTTTATTTATCCAGAAGGACACTTGGGAGAGGATTACTGTCATTATGCAGGGGATATACGTCTGAATCATGAAGTAGCCCATTTTGCGTTTCAAGTGGAAGTACACCGTCATCACCACGTATTCACCTGGAGGATGAGGAGAAATGAATTAGTTTGATTAGTCACAAAGAGTTGAAAGTTTCAGTCAGACAGACGTCACTTTTCAATTTATTTCTTTTTTCTTTTTTTTCATACTCGTCTACATTTTAGACCCCCCCCCATCCATTTTCAGCCAAAATGGACAGATGCCACCTGTTCCCACTCTCTGCTGCCAAAACCTTTTTTCGCATCCTCCAGTATTTATGTGAACTGGAAGGCCGTCTGGAATACGTCCACATGTGATGTTAACAGCGTTAGAAGTCACAAGGCGGTTTGCGCTCTCATGTCTGCAAGAGTCAAAGCTCCAAACCCCCCCAGGATCTTCCTCCTGAGCTGCATTTGTGCAACTCCTGCAGGACCTGTTTGAAACCTGCCTGTTTGTCCTGTTTGCTTGACCTGTGGCTATGCTGGTTGCAGCTTTCTCTCTGAAACTGTAAAAGTGACTGAGCCACATCAAGTAAAGACCTCTGCTCTGCTGCGCCGCTGCTGCACAAAGAGATGTTCACCTGTTCACTCAGAGTCTGGTGAAGCTTATCACATGTCAAAGCTCACCAAATTTAAAACTGCTCTTCCTTGGGCACCTGAACAATACATGTGACACTTGTGAAGCCAACAACCAGAGTACAACAGACGGACAAAGATTTCCAGAATTAGCAGGTTGATACTTTCCCCGTTGTCCTGTCAGATATCACGATGTAGAGTAGGCCAATACCAGGTTGGACAGGATTTCATATTTTGTGTTTGTGTGACGTAAACAACTAATCTAATCACATCATTTCTGCAGCCATTTCACATGGAAGCGTTTCTGAGCTTAAAACTCAAAATGGTGACAGGACGAGCAAGTCTCACCAGTGATGGATTTGATGGTTTCACTGGAGACCGTCTGTCCGATGAGATCATACTGAACGAGGCTGGAGGACTCGGGGGGGACCTCCACCGAATGCTGAGGCCCTTTGGTCCAAGTATAGATCATCTCCGTTTTGGGATAGGCATCTGTGGGCAGACAGCAAAGACACACCAGTGTGAGTCATTTACAGTCATAATGTGAACCTGCGTATGTTGTTGCATAAGTGTGTGCATGCATGTACTGTACGGTGTTGTCAGTCAGTTCATTCACATACGTATATACGCTTTATAAGGGTTCATGGAAAACACCTTGTGCCTCTTACCACTGTTCTCCTTTCAAGTCTTTCAGTTCACATGTTGTTACCTCCATCAGGGAAGTATCATCTGTAACTATCATCAGTTATTTAGCAGGACTACACAAAAACGATGCAATCTAGTATTGGGGTGGGATATGACCCAAAAAAGAACCCATTACATTTTGTTTTGGATCCAGATCAAGGAGGGAATCCAGGATTCAAATTTTTCCACATTTCACTCAATCTCAGAAAAATTCATGGATCTTGATGAAAAAATCAGGAATGTTTATAAGATTGATATTTATGAGTGTGTGTAGTTTGGTGAAGATCTAAATAAAAATCTGGCTCTGGTGAATTTGCTTTGGTTTCATCGAGGGACTGTGGGGTCTTGACGGTACGAACCCTACTGGTTGAAATTCTAAACGGTTGTATCCGTGAAATATTAAACTTTCTGCACTTTATTTAAAAAAATATGGGTCATATTCTGAAAAAATTAGATATAAGCACTAACTAACCCTAACAATGATGTTATCTTTTAAGAAAGACTCATGTCGAGTCAACTTTAAAAAGACCCCCCACTGTGGGACTAATAAAGCCAAGGATTATCTTATGAATTCAAATGCTGACATTCAACAAGCAGCTACAATCACAATTTAAATTGAACAAAGGGTCACATGACTACTTGTATCTAAAAGGTGTGACTCAGGTGTAACAACTGTTGGGAAGTTATCGCCCAACAGCTCCTACTCTTCAAGGAGCGTTCAATTGTCTTTTAGCTAAATTATTGTTGCAGCTCTAGTAAGATTATGAACCCAAAAGCTGACTGTGATATTTAATTTGGAGTATTAATCCAAATTATTCCTGCTCATTGTTTCTCAAAGAATTGTGTTCCTGGCAGTGGAAAGAGCTTTGGAAGCAACATCGCAGGATAATTGAACTCTCTAAGTAATTTTATCAGCTCTTTAAGGCAGTTTGACCCATCACCTCCATTCAAACGCAGGGAAACTCTGCAGTAATGAATTTGCTATTCTGCAAAGAAATAAGATTACAGTGCAGGTTCCTCCAGACTCTACTGTAGTTGACTGCCAAGGAGGATTTTTCATCATATAACGCTGAACTGGCACTGACAGCTTTATATCTTATATTTGCTAATTTAAAAAAAGACAACCTCCACTCCACTCTTTCTAATCCCATTCTTGTTTAGCTCCAAATCGATGCAATACGATGGAGCTAGAGTTCATTGTGGAATTTTCCAACTCATGCATTATGTCGATGGGATAGTTATGGTACATATTCCATTCTGGGGTTATTTCTGATTTAATTATATATTTCAGAATGAATAATTGCAAAGCCTTTTTGTGCATATGCTAAATTAAGTATGCTTTTAAGTACACCATTGTGTCATTGTCATTCAGAATGAATTAGTGTTTCATTTTTATATTTTCATGTGTAGCCATTACTTTCCTGCTGCATTTCCCTTGACAGGGAATGAATTGATTCCTACCTGCCATTGTTTTATGTAGAACAGGGTGTTACATGGTGGAGTAGCCTCATTGTAGAGAAGCTTGAGAGGCCTGTGTGAATTATATACTGTTTTGCTGGTGTGTTGGTGTCCATTAAATGGAGACAGGGGTATATTAAAACCCTTTGTTTTAAAGAGAAGTTGAAGCCCACAGCCCAGAAGGATTGGAGCACACTACCAACCCAGAAAAGAGAGTTATAGTACTTTGCTGTTCTGGTTGGCCTGACCAGTCTGTGGGCCCGCAACAAAATGCCAGTCGTCTTAGCCTACCACTCCCTATGGGACTCCACTTCGGCTTGATACCAACTGTGCTGCCAAAATGAAATGACTGTGGTGTGTCATGGAGTGGAAAGCAATGCCTTTGCAGTCTAGAGTCCAGATGGAGAAACAGAGAAGGAGACGAAGAGAGAGACAGAGAGAGAGAGAGAGAGTAGAAGAAGAAGAAGAGTGATGGAGTTGGGAAAACTGAAGGCAGGACAGACTGAGAGAAAATTAGCAGGCACACACATGTGCATGCACACACACAGACATACACACAAACACCAGCTATGGAAAATAGCTGCATAGGTCTGTGCTATCCTGAGGCAGAGGAAGGGATTCTGACCTTTCCTTCGCTTCAGGCCACATCAGATCCATGTTCGCTTCCTCCTGACTGGAGGCTTAAGCTGCAGCAGAGCAGGACGGTGAAAGGAGGAGTGTGAGGAGGGGGAGAAGGATGACAATAACTGAGAGATGTGAATTTGTCCTCTGCAATGTCACTGACGAAAGATTGGGCGGGTGTGAATGCAAACTCGTTGTCTTCTCCCCCCCCCCCCCCCCCCCCTGCAGATGTAATCTTTAAATCGCTGCTCGACTCTGATAAGACAGAGCTACATTATGTGAGAGACTCCTTTATTTGAGATAAGTCATTTCTGCTGACCAGTAGGCCCTCTCTAAACACTGGTGCTGAGTGAGGGCTTCATTGTTCACAATGAAGAATGAAATACTTCATTATTTAGTATTAGCATTCCGTTGATTTGTGTCTGATGAAGTGTTCAGTTCTTTAGCTGATCCTGTTTTACGGAATCCAGTTCAGCTCCAAGCAGAGGACAGCCATTTGGCTGAGCTTTAATAGTTACATTTTTACTTTTATAATGTCAGGACCAATATTTGATTTGGGAGAGACTTTTTTCCTTACTATTTTAGTTATTTTAGCGTGTTCTTACAGTTTGAGAGCAGGATGTTGATTTCACGGATTCAAAATGGTTTGCAAAGTTTGACAATTTGATTGACAGAAACAAAAATTCAAAAGCAGAGAAGAAATCTGTGAACTTTTCACACAGAAGCAGCATGAGCACGAGGAGAAGAGCTGAAGCTGGAGGGCAGAAAATCGAAGCACAAGCAACGTATACTTAAGTGTCAGCGCAGGGTTTTAAAAGAGTTTTACAATAACTGAATGTGAAATCAATAAATCATCCTCTCCAACTGACAAACACCAGAGGGGTAAAGAATATAAGACACTTGCTCACCTTCTGACAAGCCATGGTTTCTCCTCTACAGCACTTTGTATCGGCCTTTGCTTGTCAGCTGGTAGGAATTTTGTAATCTGATGAGTACTTCCTTGATTAACCGAGTACTGCACTCGTTGTGCATTACTTGCTTTTTGTTTGAATTGAACTAGTATGGGGAGGGGGGGGGTTAACATCAAATGAGTCGTAGACTCACTTAATGTGTAAATTATTAATACCCGAACCACACACACACTAACACAAACACACACCCACACACACTTACAACTTCCAAACTTGAGCGGGCATGCGTGTCCATCCATGGGGAAGTCCACGAGCTTCATGGGACACTCGGCATTGATCGTCAACCTGTTTCAGAAACAACATCGATCACACAAACACAAAATGAAAATGAAACTTGTGATGACATTTCATAGAGAACTAAACAGTTAGTATGCACTTTGTCAAACTAATATCTGATTGAAATTGATATCTTAGTGTGTAACAGTAGTTTATTGATAGTTAGAAGGTTAGTGTTTTTACTTTTTCAGACCATTTTCACTAAAAAGGCAATGGAACAGTTAATTGAGTGCTTTAATTGGATTCAAGGTTGAGTTTGACTTCCTCTGCACTGCACTGCCTCCACACTGTTTACATAGCCAGCCTGGCTCGAATTTCACAGGGAATCTGCCTGGCTGCTTTAAATTAAACACAGTCTGTATTTCTCTTCTCATATTCTTTTAATCAGCACAAACACTTTAATGTAGAACACAAGTTTGTTAAGTGTCCGTTTTTCCATCAGGAATTAGCATATTGTGTTCAATGAGAAGAAAATAGACATATCTTCTGGCCCAAATTATGTGATCAGGGTCAGGCTAGGAATTGGGCTTTGAGTATCACCTATCAATGGATTGAGTAATGTGAATAAGGTGGTGGAGTTGGTATTCTTCACTACCTCATGGTGTAGAGGATGGTGCCATTCTTCATGATGCGGAAGAGCTTGTTGGGAGCCGTCATGTTGTGAGCAACTGATCTCTTGCCGTTCCTGAAGAACGTGTCTGGTGTCCACACATTGTTCACCATCAGGTTGTTGAGCCTTAAAATCTCAATCGGGCCCTCATACCTCAACCTCCGGTCGACCCACGTCTGACGGAAGAACACGTCCATTGTGTACTCCTAAACAAGGGGGGTCGACCAAACCAAGAAAAAAGCATTTAAGGTAGGTAGGTTGGTGTAGTGATTCTGGTTTATGAGTAAACCAGTATGAGTATGAATTGGCATTCATCTTGAAGAAGGTCTACTTAGAAAAATAAAGGATTTTCCACTGAAATAGACAATGGAAAGTGTTTACTTCCCCAGCAATGGCATGAAAGTCCCCTTCATAAAGTTCGGCTGATCTCTATCTTCTCCAATAAACACATTTAGGTGCAGGTGAGTATAATGACAACTTTAAACATGAAAATAGGACAAGGTGGTAGTTTGATGATAAGTTGCGAGCCACCAACAGATATGAGAGGTCACCAGCAGATGATAGAAACACATCATCAGCTGTGGTTCAGCTTTTTAATCACAAGACACCCTCTGCTATGGCACCAGGCTGATCAGACCTGGATGTGTGTCCCTAACAACTTGGGCCCAGTTTGGGTCTTTCCTCCTGATACCAACACATAAATGGACATATGTTTAGTAACATTAAGAGTGTGATTATACTTACCATTTCAACATCTGACACAGGCCCAAAACTTGTCACATAAATATCTGTCTTGACTTCAGTCACAGGACCTAGTGAATAAAACAGTAAAAATGACAACAAGTGCCACATTTAATAGCTGTTTCCTGTTTTAAAGCCTTTTACGTGCCACAGTCCAGTCATAGAAAGAAACCATTTTTGTTCACACTTGAGAATAAACAATTTATAGGCCCACAACCCATCAGGGTCAAACCCAAAAGACATTGAATAGCTTATCTCATCAACAGACATATATAGTGCCTCTGCAAAAGGGAAGTAGAATAAATGCTTAAAAGATGTAAATACATAATCCTGAGTGAATTTCTTTTTTCCTCCCTCTCATTTAATGAATGTCGAGGCAGACATGCAGGGATAAGCAGGGCTACAGTCAGTGAGCCTGGTTATATGTGCACATTTCTGTTAACAGCCGCTGCTTTGCCCAGTCAAAGCAGCGGCTGTTCGAATAATGCTACTGTTGCTGCTTAACGTGTCATGGCTGCAGACATGATGTAAGAAATCCAAATCCGTACTTTTAGCACTTGAACTGTGCATTAATCGTTTGTCCCGCAACATAACATATACTGTACACATGGTTATATAACTGCATTCATTTAAAACGTGCAAGCTTAGAGGCCCCCCTCTCTCCAGAAGGCAAAAACTGCCTGGCTTACAGCCTGCAGGATCAAGTCTGAAACATGGTTTAACGTCGGCTTTAACTTGACCACAAAGCGAAATGTTTCATGGTGCATGATGCAAGTCACTCACACACAGAGAGGTGAAGATACACCATGAATGTCTTATCATACTGTTACTGTAACTCAATTTGATTCATATAGCGCCAAATCAAAAAATGATCTCAAGGGGCTTCACATAGAAACAATATTATAGAGAAACCCAAATTTTCACACGTGGGCGACTGTGGAGAGAAGAAAAAATGTATTTAACTTGAATAAACCTCTCGCAGACCCGGACTTAATGTGCATCGACCGGTTGGTGTGTGTGGGTTTTTACAATTTTATCATTATTATTACCGTCAATAGTTGAGGGAGATTGCTTTGATCACAACTGGAGGTCTAAAGAGAGTAAAGTCGTTTTAACTTCATACAGCACTAAGGTGAAAAATAAGTTGTGTTCTTGTTTAGAGCTGCCATATTACATGTAACGTTTCTAACATAAAATGGCATCTAAGAGTTCATTATTAAGTTCTGGGTGTTTTTCTTATACTTTTAGTTTTTCATACCTCCAAACCCAGGTCGAAGCCTGTTGTCGTATCCGTCCAGAAGTCGGTCTAAAATGCGCGTAAAATTCTCCGGATAGATCCTTTCATCCTTCTTGGTCTGACCAGAGCCTTTCTTTACACTAGATTAAAAAAAAAGGAACAACTATTCAGGATACCAGAACAAGAAAAAGGTGCTAAAAAGGAAAAGGAGAAAAGCAAGTAAATCCGTCCGAGCAGGAGGTTTCAGCACCACGGACAGAGACACTGCGCACGGGGGCACTCACCAAGTCGCCAAACAGAAAAAGTAGAAGAGGGTCCGAATAAAAGCGGGACGCGTCGCTGCTGTCAACATCTCCTTCTTCTTGGCAGACACCATGTTTGCATGCCATACTTCAAGCCTCTTCACATCTCACCGCGCCAGCTGCCTGCATGTGTCCCGGGGAGAAGAGGGAGTCAGGCGGCGACCCCACCGAGGGCAGAGCGGCACACAGCGGAGGGAAGTTGTGAGGCTCGCTCCTGCTCCCGCAGTCCCTCCGCCAGACGCACGACGCACGCACAAACACACAAACACACTCATGCACGCGTGCACACAATCACCTTCCCCCAGCCCCGGTCACCTCTCGTCCAGATACGAGATGCGGCTGGTGATGGTGGAGGTGGCGGAGGTGGTGGAGGAGTTATCCAGAGAAAGAAACATTTCTCCGTCCGTCCTCTCCACTCTAACTCTATGTGCTTGCTTCTGTCTCTTTCTCTTCCTCCCTCTACTGCTCTCTCTCTCTCTCTCTCTCTCTCTCTCTCTCTCTCTCTCTCTCTCTCTCTCTCTCTCTCTCTCTCTCTCACACACACACACACACACACACCTGCTGTGGTCGGGACACAGATTAGACGTGCGCTGCTTTTAAAATGACTTCATCAGATTCACATCTCTGACTTCACCTTCTGTCCCAACTGGTGGAGGAGGATGCAGAATGTATATGTTCATCTCATCATTTGGTGTCGCCTGACAGCATGACCTCCTCTGCCTTTCAAAGCCTTACATCAGTTTGCACTTTTTTCTATTCTGTTTTCTTTTAAGACTTATTTTCAGGCCCTCCTGACCGTGCCCTTTGACCCCAGCATCAATTAATCCATCTCTACTTTGTGACAATGCTGTACACAGCTTATAGTCCTACATGCTGAACTAGTTTCAGCTGGGATACATTGGTGAGCGCCTGTATTAAGATTCAAATGGGTCAGTCTTGTCGCAATACGCAATCACACACACTCACACACACACACACTCACACACTCATATACAAAGACACACAGGTACTGTAGAGGAACTGGGACAAGCCACATGCTGCTTCACAGATTTCTCTGCACCTGGGACAAGCGCAAGACCTTCACTTTGTGTGAGTGTGTGTGTCTGTGTGTGTGTCAGTGTGTGCTTGCCTTTGTCAATGTGCATGTGTGTGTTTGTGGCTCTGAAGGTGAAGTGCGGGTAGGATAAACAAGATGTCTGGGTTCCACCACACTGGCTTTCCTGATTAGTTTTGAAGTACACACACTGACACACGCACACACAAACACACACACACACACACACACACACACACACACACTCACACACAGTGAAGCCACTTAGTGTGAAGGAACGTTGAGGAAACATTATGTAGATACGTTACATGCGAGCTGAAGTCATGTAGTCTTATAACGCAGCTCCGAATCCCCTGCACAGCCGCCCACCCCAGTCCTCCCACAATACACTAGAGCAAGGCGGCTCTGAGGGGGATGAGTAATACGTGTGCTCTTTGTGGGGGCCGGCTTTTGTCCAAGTGATTTTTTTACTCATTTATTTTCAGTTTTGTATACATTTGATTACAATTTGCTCTTTTAATGGAAACACTTTAGGCATACTGTAAAAAATTATTCAACAGCAGCAATGTGGCTTAAAATGTCAGAAGTACAGTTTTCTGAAAAAGTCATGTTAGCCTCATTATGCCACGTCGACCTTTCCCTGTAAGTCTGCCCCATGTTTAAATTACAGTACGTGACGTGTTATGGTGTTTACATGTGTCGCCTAAAGACACTGTGAAGGGATTCACTAAAGGATTGTCAGAGCTCTTTAACTTTATTTATTTGACTGTGCTCCTCTGTGGCTTCAGTACGTGAGTGTTTGTCTCCAATACAGTTTGTCCTGAGGTTCCTTAAAACAGGTTCTTCTTGCCTTGTAAGCTGTATGCCCTGCAGCAGAAATAACTGCTACGATAACCTAGTTTTTTATCAGTGCCAATGCATGTGTGTGTGTGTGTGTGTTTGTGTGAGTGTGGGTGTGTGTGAGTGTGCATTGAAGGAAGAAGGTAGTAGAGGTGAAGCACAGCTCTGTGATGGCTGGCATGTGTGGTGTAAAGGGTTGAGGGGCGTGACAGGATAGGGTCATTACATTACCTGCTGTAGGATCCACGTGGGGCCTGATGAGAGCCTTTCAGAGAGTCCAAGCCTGAAAAAAAAAACACACACACACACACACACACACACACACACACACTCACACACACTCTCTATCTACATTCGTTGCAGCGGAGCTTGTTAGTTGGAGCTGGGCACACATGAAAGACTGCTGTCCTTACTATGTAGCAGTTACAGCCAGATCTCATTAACTTAGCAGATAGTGGTTTTTCAACAAGCAGTTCAATAGGCCTCATTATCAGGCTTTTCTTCAACAGTAAACAGGAGTGGAAAGTAACATTCACTCAAGTGAAAAACTAAATCCAGACGAAACTAAACTATGACATATGTATCCCATAAATGCAATTACTCAAAGTTTTGCACGTAAAATGTATAATAACACAATCTGTTTAGCTGGTTTTAGTCGAGAAAGCATTGCCTGCACCAGCTACGGAATAAGAATACAATTGAGAGACACAAAGACACTGCCTGAAAATTAGAAACTAAAAATAAATGTTTGTAATTTTTGACTTTACACATAGGTTTAAATTAAGTTAAAGTGTCAAAATCCCAGCTTGACTGGAATCTTGGAGTCTCTGGAGTTTCTATGTTCTCCATTTGTCTGTGTGGGTTTTGTGCAGGTCCTCCAGATTCCTACAGTCCAAAGACATGCAGACTCTAAATTGACCATCGGTGTGGATGTGAGAGAGAATGGTTGTCTCTGTATGTCGGCCCTGCGATACACTGGAGACCTTTCCAGAATTTCCCCCACCAATAATACTACAGTTTGTGCTACCAATAGGATGATCTGCTTAAATCCATTTAGCACTTGCACGGTACACTTTTTGTATCGTAGCAACTTATTTTCTTATTGTATTCAATCTGTTTCATTGAGAAATGTGTGGTCACTATCTATCACTGAAGGAGTTAAGACAATGGTTACTGAGCCTATGACCCACAGGTAAAAGTACTGTAATATTTATATATTTGCAGGGTGCTCATAAAAATGGAATAATGGAACAAGATGGAGCAGCCACAGTGAGCTGTTAGATGAGGAGCTGCAGGCAACTGGCTGCACCTCCATCTACTCACTTTGGTAACTGACTATTTTCACTGTGCCCTTGTGTGTGAAGACTGAAACCAAATCCTGATTGTTTTCAGAAATATTATTGGATGCCCCCAGTTCTTAGTTGAGTTAAGGCTTTTAGAGGTTTAGATCTTTCAGCCAGTTAAATGTTTGTATTATTGGAACAGAAAGGTTGATGTACTAGGTCACATTTCCTAGTCCTTTTGTACCAAAATAAAACCCTACGGTCACCTATTCACAGGTCACTGTCATTTCTTTCCACTATGTGTTTGCTTTTTGTTTAAACCACATTGCTCAAATCTACAGCCCACACTGTTGGCATACAAATGTACCTACATGAACTGCCAGTGTTAGTTAGCCTTCCTGATAAAGCCTGAATGACATGAATCAGGGAAACACTCGCAAAAAAGCCATCACTTTCAAAATATCATCCCGTGTTTTTTATTTATTTTCCTCCACAGAGTGAAGCCACGCTGTTTCTGTTTTGCGTTACAGAGCAAATAGAGTGTAACGGTCAGGTAGGGAGAGAGCAGCTCTTTTGTGCTGTGGGTTACGATTGATGAGGCTCATTCTGGCAGCGCAGGAAGCTAATGAGTCAGAACCATGAGTCAAGCTGTCGGGAAATCACACCGTCCCCCATAAAATAGGCTCAACGTGACATCTTCTATCCACACCAAACAAATGCAGAGTGAGAGCCACACAGACTGGCTGAAAATGAGACACCGCCCAGAAGAGCTTATGTCACTGCTTCACTTCAGCCGTAATTCATTTCATCAACATACATTTCAGCTTAACGGTGCACAAATTACAGTTTGAAAGTGAGTGTCAGCACATAGAGCTCCGCCATGACGTCTCTGTGTACGCAAAGACAACTGAAATATGAAGTTTTAAAATAGAACAGCTGCACCAGAAAAAAAAACAAAAACTGATGACAAGATGCAAACGAAAGCGTGCAAGAAAAAAAATGTTCTCTTGATTTACTTCAGCAATTAACACAGAGAGAAATCATGTTCTTTTCCCTTCCCTTTGATACGTCAGGGAACAGAATAATGAACCAACCGTTACACCTGGTAGCTGATACCACTAGGGGTAAATGTTTAGTAACAACTAATGTCTACACTGGTTTGTGTGGTGCCGCTTGTTTCAGTGTAGTAATGCACTTACATCATATGATCTGCTGTAGCTTTTCGTTGTGTTAAATGTGTTTCATTGAGATATTTGTGTGTGTTCTTCGCGACTTACTCTTACTGACTATGTTTACATGGACGCACCAACTATTGACCTTATTCAGAACACGTTTATTACAAGTTATTACAATGAACAGTGTTTGTGTTGAACGTGACTATCAGTAACAAACCCAAAGCTAAAAATGCAAACAAATGGGGGAAGATAGCGACAAAGGGGGAAAGGGGAAACAAGAGTCCAGTGAGAGGGGCAAAGAGTCCAGTGTGTAGGAATCCTGGGGCGCAGGTCAGAGTGCATGTGAGTGAGGGAGCCCTGGGAGCCGTGTGGCAGGGTGAGCTGCCTGAGGGGGGCTGAACAGAGCAACTAAGCAGGTGATCCTGCAACAAGTTTTCAAAAACAAGGTTCTACACTGGTAAGTTTGAGCCAAAGCACAATACCAGGAGGTTTGGCAACACTTTTGTGAGGAGGTAGTGAACAGGCCAAAGGTTGTATACTACAACAGATAACAGTTGATTGTCAGGGGATGCAGGAGCCACTGGTCACGCCCAGCCAGCCGCCCACACTGAAGAAACAGACACTCTGTGGTGGCAGACAGAAACAGAGCCAGACAGCAGAAACACTACAGTCAGAACTGACTCACAATGAACATCCAGTCTTGAACAATGTCATTTCCCTCCCTGGTGCACTTTCCTTCTACCATTTAGATCATTTCTGCCTACGGAGTTGCCAATTGCTAATTAATCCAATTACCTCATGTTAAAGTTTGGGTCACGCTCATCAAGAGTGCATTTATCCACTGAGGCTGCTCTCATGCTGCACTCACCACTTGGAAAAACCCAGTGTGATAAGTTCCGTGGCGAACACGAGCAGGGAGAACATCCTTCAGCTGGAAGACAGGGATGCTGTTTTCTAGTTGACCAGGACCTTTGACCTCCCTGTAGAGGCGGAGGTGGAGCCAAAAGTAGAATCTTCCCTCAGGGTTCAAAAGGCATAAAAATCCCGCCTTCACTGACACACGAGGCGGTAAAAATAACATTGACTTCCACACATCAATGTTCAGAAGAAGAAAATAATATTGACATAAATCCTCTCCTTCAGGGTTGTGGTTAGCACCTTGCAGCCCACATCGCTGCTGGCCAGTTCCTACATTTATCAAGACTTTGTGAAAAACAAATGGAAAGATGTGACTGCAGCCTTGACACAGAAGCTATAAACAGTGCATGTGTAACCTGTGTGTGTAAAGTCTTCCTCTGTAACTCATTCCAACTGGATACCCAAATCTACCACGATCTGTGGTAGATTTCTCCACAGATAGTGGTAGAAATCTACCACTAGATTTCTACCACTCCAGTTAGGATCTTGAGCCACTGTGGAGTACTCCACGAACACCATATCTCCAAAGAAGCAATCAGATTCAGAAAAAAAGTGGCTAAGTATCTTGTTTCTTATTAAGTGCTCATTCTTCCTCACCATTATCATCCACAGTCATAAAAAATTAAGTCTCTCCATCCAAATGCAAAGGAAGCATCGCGCTGAACCATTATCTACTTGTGAAGCTAATTGATTGGGAGCCATTTCTGCGCGGCTGTGTCCTCGTCCCCTCACATCTACTTCAGTGAGCGTGAACACCCATTACATGACAACACTTGAGTGCCCTGTGATGTGCAGATGGCAGATTTTCTGCTCTCGGGACAAGTCCAGCTCTCTCCCACTTACGTGAAGTTTCAGTTTTGGGATATGGAGCAAGTAAAAGCCAAAGTTGAGCAATGAGTCCATTTCCATTTGAAGTGCAATGCAGCGATCACCTCCAGTGCTACAGGGAGAGTAGAGGTTTTTAATATTTAACTTTGCCAAGGGCGTTATGTTTTCACCAGTTGGGTCGTGCAGCAGACAGCCTAAAGATGTAGAGTAGAAATTACAGTGCAGAGATCCCTTGTTTTTGTTTACAGCACATTGACACCAGCGTCCGCCTATATCGCTCTCTGGACATCTTCTGGTATCTTCTCCATGTATGGCACAAATTTTTCATCTTGAGATATTTATATTCTTTTTGTTTTCTTCATTTTTGAGTCCTTTGTGTGTTGCAAACATCATCAACACTCCCACTATCTGTGTTCACACGTCGGCTCATTTGGACATGTAGTGTTTTACTAGCGGGCTGGCAAAAGAATCTCCGGATAGAGTCCAGAGCTTTTTACTCTGACATTAGCATTTTCAAATAGACCCTCCCCAGATATTAGTTCAGTCACTATATTGACTCAAATCAATAAGTGACCATAAAAGCCCAGAGGGTGTCCTCTTGATTACCCCAATACCCACCCCCCCCCCCCCCCCCCCCGTTTTGTCTGAAGTCCTGACTTCTAAGTTTAGACACTTCCCCTAATTTAAATAATCATGCAGTAACCTGGACAGTCAGATCTGCTCTATTACTGGATGAGTGAGAATAAACCCTGTGATGTAAAAAGGGTTGATGCTCTCTTCTCTCTATGCTGAGTAACACTCACCATTGTTCTGAAGGAGATACCAGAGACTTATTAAATGAGCAGAACAGGAACCTGAAGACATTCAACACCAGCATAGAATCTCTGCAGCAGCTAGCATTTGGACGGTGTAATTGTAACACGACTCACACACACACGACGTTCAACTACTAGTGCTCGGCCCCGTGCGTAGGCTCTATAAGGTCCGAGCATGACATTATGTCTATCAACAGCATCATGGGGTTCAGTATCCTGCCCAAGGGCACGTATAATAATACAGGTACAAAAAAATAGACAGGTAGCGATTGCACCACCAACCCTCTAAAAGCCACGAGTCTGTCTTATAGAGATATACAAAATGAAAAAGACTGAAAAAAAAAGATTGAGTTCTGAGGTCTGAGGCTGAGCTGAACACACCCACACAGAGACATACACAGACACACAAGCTTTTTCAGCGGCTTTTAATATTTAAATATGTGTTTCTGAACAAACAACCCCAGTCCCTCAGATTATTAATAAGAAAAACAAGAAACACATGATAACTGAAGAACCTTGAGTTTACCTGACTTACCACCTAAAACATGTAGCATTTGAATGAAAGTTCGAGTGAAAGCTCTGTTTAAATGTGTGAAGTTAATCTTAGCAGCAACATAGACATGTTAATGTAATGTGAAGTCCGTCGTGCAAAAAAGCACAGCCCTTGTAGGCAGGCAGGCTTTAAAAACGAACACACACACACACTCGAAAATGAGGCGTTCACACGTTTATAGATAATTACTGGTGATGATTGAATCCAACTGTAGGGGACGTGGCCGGTGGGAGATGGAAGATGAGGCGTAAATGTTGGTGGGAGAATGTTTGCCCTGCGGCAAATGGTGTGTGAGTATGTGTGTGTCTGTGTGTCTCAGTGCACATGTCCATACAAGTTTGTGTGAATAAATTAATGTTAAAAGGAAGCTGACTTTGCATCGAGTTTAAAACACGGAATTACGAAAGTAAAGAAACAATGGTAGACGCAAGATGTAAGAAGGAAAAATATGTAATTAATATTCAAAGATTATATACTGAAATAAATCAACCTGATTATTATTTTGTCATCACTTTAAAACAAAGGCAAGTTTTAGACTGTTGTATATTTCTGGTGAAAACTAAACATTTAATTACTGCTTTGAATCTCTAATGACATTTAAATTACTCTGCGCACCAAAATGAACACAACCCATTTTTCTGGGATGGTGCAAACAGTGTTTCCTGGTGGAAGACATGATGGAAACATGTTCCCAGTTTGCTCCTGCTCCGCTTCCTTGGTCTTCTCCCCAGCAGCCCGTGGCCCCCCCACCAGCGGCAGCAGATGTACCCACAACAGTTGCTGAGCCGTTTTGCTGAGCCATGAGAAATGGGACAGAAACAGGCTGACACCAGATAACCTTGGTTGTCATTGACACACAACAGCCCACACACAAGGACAAGGCATGTCACTATGGCTACTGTGTCCTCATTTTAATCTTCGCAGGCAACATGGGACGGAGCTCAGACACCTGTGTTGGGTTTCATGCCAGTTTTCGTTATTTAGACGTTGACAATGACATACTGTCCCATTCAACATACAAGCAAATATTGCATGTGAACGATACCAGAGAGAAGTGATATCGATAGTATCATTAAATCTTAAAAAGATACTAGATCCTTAAGTGATTTGTTGTTGTCCTTGCAGAAGGTCCCTCTGGAAGGACAGTCATCCCGTACAGGCTCCTGTGATTAGAGACACAAAGCAGTCCCAGCGCCCTCCAGGCATTTCAGCAGCAGTAGCCTGGAGCAGATAATATTCAGCCGTTAGAGACCTCAGCAGGAGGGGAAACAGGAGAACTCCCAACCCTGAGGATCAGGCTAATGAATTCAGTTTGCCGTGAAACGATCATTCCTCTAACGTGCAAGTTGAAATTTGGAGCCAGCACCTGTTTCCTCTGATGTTTTCCTTCTTAAAGAGATGAACCATGTTCATTGCAGAAGTCGACATTGATCAACGCACAACAGATTTCTCTTTGATAGTGAATTGTTTGTATGAGATAAACATGGATTATTGAGTCACTGAAGTAAATAAAACCACCACTAACCTGAAGGTGTTGACAGGACTGAAGTTATTTTATTGCACATTGCTCAACAGGCCCAAGTATTGAGACCTGATGAGGCACATAAATCTTATAACAGGAATATTCTTAAGAGTCGGGAGCTTAATCATGACACATTATCAGATCTCTCATAACATCAGTTTATTCTAGTTAAAACCTTAATATTGACCATCTTCAATCTGGACTTGCTTGAGAGTCCCGGTTATTAATATGGTGCACATGTCCCCAAGCAAAGTCACAGTTACAAGCATCAATTACAATAATACTTCTTGCAGCTCGGTGACAAGCCTGGGTTTTTAACAGTCTTTCCTCCACTGCGCTCTTCAATACAAAGAGTGTAATGTTGCATTGATAATATTGATTTGGGAAAGCGTTGCAGTGCTAGGATAAGTGCACATGCCTCACAGTAAAAACGAGATTTTGATCCATCGAAGCCTTTAGTTTCCTGGCCTGAACGCTGGGAAGATCTTGCTTCATTTCACCTCTCTACTGAGGCAGGCACTGTATAAATAGGCTCTCTGGAAATAGACCTTCACTCTCTGCGGAGCCTCTCCGGAGAGGGCCCGGACCAATGGCCAGATTTCCAACACTGAGATGTAGGCCATGAACATTACAGACATCTGGACTGCATGATGTTTTGTGGAATCCCTCCACATTTTGAGAAGGAGATGTCAGAAACAGTGGTGTAGAATCTTTTGAATAAGCACATCAGCTTGATTTAATATAAGAGTCTTACACAGGAAACTGTGATGCACTGAAGTTGTTTCTCCTGGAGCCAAAACATTTATTCATTTATTACCCATTTACTCGTCCATGCCTCATTTACTGCGTGGCACTACATCCACAGCACTTATACACATCACTGTGTGTAGGTCTATTTGCTTGTTGTTCCCAAGCCCTGTTCTCAATAATATTGTCACATTTTAGCTGTACATGAACGGACATGTTTTCCCCAAAGACCTCTAGGTTCCTTACAAGATGCTAATAAGTGAGAATTTCCCAGTATCCTCCCTTTTCAGCACACAGTACACAGTATACAGTACACTGTACATACTACACACACTACACAGTACACATGATTGATCAGGTTTTCATGGCTTTCACAAACAGCTTCTCTGAATATCAATAAAATGTTCAGTCGAATCATGGGTCTAAAAGTATAATCTTTGATTTAAAGAATTACTTTTATACTCTTAATACCACTTTTTCACATTGCAATTAGTTCCTGATTTGCTTCAGTGAATAAATGTACGGTAGATTAAAATGTATTTACAGATAAGTGAAGATGGCTAAATATGGTCAAGACCAAGCAGGTGAAGCTTTGCCAGGTTATGAAATCATCTGCTGTGATTGTTTACACAAGTCTTTCTTGTCACTGTCAGATCTGTCAGCACTGAGACTGGTCGTTGTGTTAGATTCATTCACACTGGTCCAACAATACTGCCCACATCTTCCAAACTACTGATTCTGAAGCTGATACCTTTGGATATACTGTTTGACTTTTAATGGCACTTTTATTCAGATTTTGCCAAATGATGAAAGACCTTTAAAAACAGCATGCATTAATTTGTATCTGTGAATAGAGCAGCAATGGTGTCATTCTGGCAGATAGGGAGTGAGGGAGAGATGGAGAAAAAAAACAGGGAAATCTCAGAGGAGCAAAATGGCTGCCGAAAGGAATCTAACCCAAATCTCCTTCTTTTTTTCTCCCTTGAGTGGCACACCACTTCAAGGGAAACGGATTTGCGTGCAATTGTCTTCTGATGAGATCCTAATCTATTTTTACACCTCCGTGATGACACGGTCGTTGTTATGAGACCTCTTTTAAAACAGAGGTCTCATAATGAAGAGCAGCACCAGTCAATGTGGCTGTAGACGACCAACACGCCTGATGCAACGAGAGACACCTCTGAACTGTCCAGACATTACAAATTGGAGGTTAAACACAACTTATCAGATTTGGACTAAAACGGTATAGATTTAAATGAGGTCACAGTTCGGAGAGGGACACTCTGATTGACAGGTTTCGTGATTTGATTCCAATAGCCACATGTCAAATTGTCCTTGAGAAAGACGCTGAGCATTAATTACTACCACAATGCAGTACCGTTGCTTTCCATTGGCAACTGAACATAACCCAGGACACAACAGCAATTGAGTCAGTTGTTGATAAATTAAGTTAAATGTCTAAACGTCTTTTTACAATGCTTTGTTGTCAAACCCAATAACATTATCTCATTAAAAAATTTAATTAGGGACAATTACAATTAAATATGTATATTTGTGGGCCAAGGTGAAAGAGCTCATTATCCTTCATCATTAGCGGTTTAGTCCAAGAGGTGGATCCCATAATTGTCAGCAGTCTCAGTGGCAATTAACTTTCCTGATGTGCAACTAACATGCTCACGTTTGTACTCAAAGTATTTTCTACAGTGATAAACTCAAGAGAAAGTATGCATATACCTCAAGTATGGACCCAACAATATCACCAGACGCAAATCAGAAACGTGTACGTCTTTGTCATTAAGCCAGTTGAAGCTGATCTCTTTGTCTTTTGGCTCCCAGTTTGTCACCTGAGAATCCAAAAGCAGAAAAGACCAGCCGTCTGTCTGCTAATGAGTTTTTAATTATATGAGGATTCATTCTGCTGGGATCGAAGCCAACATGGCAAGGATGCCCCCTCATTTGTGCCTATTTTCTCAAATTGAAATGTAAACAAGAAAGTATTAATTCTTTGTTGCTGAACAGACTCTATGTCTGTGTGGGTTTATCCAGGTAATCTAGCTTCCTTCCACACACCACAGATATGCAGATTGGACTTAAGATAATTGGAGACTAATGCCCTGTCCCCTTTCATCTCCCTCTGCCATACCTCTAAATTCCCTTCACTGGAAGTGTCCCCCTCCAAACGGCATCACAAAAGGAAGGGCCAGAAAATCGTCCTTATTGGGACACCACTCGCAACATCATCAGCAGCATACCAACATTTAACAGTGACAATCAATGTCCACTAACGTTATTATAAGAACAACCGTCATCATCCAACATTACAAGGGGTGAGAGGTAGAAGGGGTGTTTAAGGGGCTAGTTGGACATTACCCCTAGATCACATATGCTGCTTTCAGACATCCACTGCACTCCATAGTTCCTCCATCTCCTGGTGAAAAAACAGGGTCACATACGTGGAAGACACCGAAGGAGGTGTCAAGATGAGGTGTGGTGATAAGAGCCGACACTGGTGTCTGTGTGTTGTCAAGAAAACCATGTGATCTCCGCAGAGGAGTACTACATCATTGCCTGCCTCTTTCTGCTGCACCCGGCTGCGCCACCTCTCGCCTGAATAATGGAAAGGATTTGATGCTGTCGTGAACGCGTCTGTGCAGAGACCCTCCCGCTGTGTTGTGTATGTGTGAAAGACAAACTCTGGGTAAACTCCCTAACCAATTCTGGATTTTACCCGTAGGTCTGAAAACGTCTATAGAGAAATTGAACAACACTGCCCCTAGGGCCTGGTAGTGGCTCAGGGGTGAGTCGGGACAGGGCCGTGTTGTCTGTAGGAGTGAATGTGACCGTCCCTGTTATCGGCTGGGATTGGCTCCAGCTCCCTCAGCAACCAACAAAGGTTAAGCAGCATGGATGGATGGATGGATGGATGGATGGATGTAAGGACAGATGGATGGATGGATGAATGGAAATCTTTGTTGTCTCTCATCAATGTATTCAGAAGACACTGATCTCAAGATGGACAGGTCCTTACATCAGGATGATTGAGCTATTATTTACTGGCTCTGAGTTCATTTTTTTTCATTTTTGACAACAGCATCACCTGCTATAAATGTAGAGCAATATAAAAAGATGAGCACCAGCTGAACCTTCCTTCTGTTTCACTGCATTGTCATCTAAACAGTGACAGTTACCACAGGGCTTAAAGAATATTAATGATACAGCACATTTGCCAAGGCTCTATGTGCCATCAAAACATGTTCTTCAGTTATTGCTGTGTAGTGTTTGCTCAACTGAAGTCTTCTCTGCTCCCTCGGCTGCATCACCCACCAGTCACATGTTCAACAAGCAACAAGGTGGATTTATTTCAGATGCTGTCCAGGTCTGACTGGAGAAAAACCGTGGTTCTGACAGGACTTCAACTTAATTACACTTCCAGGTTTTAGTGCATTGAACATGTCTGTGTAAAAATGAATGTTGTCTTCTTTACAAACTCTCATAAAATACCCTTTATGAGAACAAGAAAAATAAAAATGTTAATACTGTTAAGACTTTTTTTCAAGAATAAAAACAAGTGGCTGGCTGTGCTGATAGACAGGCTTTGGGATATTTGAATAATGTCTCAATTATTCTTCTTTTTTTTTTGTCGAGCTGAAGATTCACTCTTTTCCAGTACATAATTATTCATTGTAAACTGGCATTAGACATGCTTCTGAGTTTCCTATATTTAGAAACATGTCTTTCAAAAGTCCCAGTTCATGGCACCATCATTAATATAATGAAAGAGATTGTTAGAGGGAATGTGGAAGTATAACCACAACACTCAAATGAATCAATTAAGCATTTCATTCAATTTTGAGGCTTTTGTGCCCCTTCAATATGTAAGAGCAACATATGAATCACACACATGATAATTGTTTAACAGAAAAGATGAAAGGAGGAAAAGTTAACAGACAAAAACTTCTGCTTGGACTTTGTTTGACGTGTTTCAGAGCTGTAGTTCTGTTGTAATGGGCCAAAGTTAATGGCACCACAGTTCCCAGTCCAACAGGGAAGATCCTGAGGCTGTTACATCATGCTGTCAGGGTTGTTATTTTGCGAAGAATATCAAATGGAACAAATCTGCAAGTTTGCTGAAGAAGCAGTTTAATCTTTAAAGATAAGAAATGACAAAAATAGGTAAGTCGGTCAGTCGATAAATGGAGAGAAACTTTATTTATCCCAAAGGAAATTTAGACATCAATAAATGATCTGTAATTCATAAGAAAATGGTAAACTTAAGTGAGGAGAATGTAACGTAAAAAAAAACATATTGTGGATAGGTCAAGCATACAGGGGCAACACATTGTTAGTTGATAAACAACTTACCTAAGACCAAAACAAAACATATTGTTTATAGGTTCTAATGTCATAAATTACATAATTTCTCTATGTCATTTATCTGATATATCGTTCTCCCTATTTTAAATGTTTTCCGTTAAAGCCAGCGGCGATAATTACATCTAAATAACAGCTGCCATTCTCATTATGCATAGAGGGCTGAATGTTCACCTCTTATATAATATCAGATATCCACCATCGTTGAGCTACATGAGCGGAGGAGGTGGAGGTAATCTGTAACGCTCAAACAACTCGTGCAGCGCTGCAAGAAAACAGCTGCATCTTGCAGGATCTTCATACTAAAGAAACCAGTGTTATCTCATCACCAGGCAGGGATTCTGTGTGGGGGGGAACTTTCTCGACTCTTTACCCTTAAAGACAGCAGGCAGACACATTGTTTTATTCAAATGTGAGAAAAGGAACATTTTTTAAATAAAAAAGAAATCATGGAAAGTTGGAGATACATAACAAGTCTTTGTGCTGCTTCTTGCTTCAGGGTCCCTATCGACTCCTGAGCATGAAGCTGTCCCTTGAAATATTCACACAAACACTGTTCCTCCTTCCTCACACAATGTGCCCTTTCCTTCTGTTTCCAGAGCCAACGCTCGCCCGTGTCTTTGCTTTGCTTGCACCTGACAATCTGACTCTGGGATTTCCTACAAGCAAGTGTAGTGTGTGGGCTGCTTTGTTGAGCTGAGATGTGCAGGGTCATGTGCGGATGGGTGGGCGGGAATGTACAGTATTAGATTCTAAGTATATTCACTTGCACACAGGGAAGGAAAAGAGGAGCAGGCAAGTTGACAAGTCCTCACAGATGCACCGATCTATCAACAGTATCCATCATCCTGAACTCTGGAGTTGTCAACTTGTCAAACCCCAACACGGTGAGGAAACACCAGCTCAGCCCGGGACGGACTGCATGTGGTCTGTCTACGCCACCTAGTGGAGGATGAATGTGAATTGCCTTCACAGTTAATTGTGCAAACTTGACTTTCCATCCCGTTTCTAGTTTCATTGCCAAATGTTAGTTGGCTGAACTTCAGGCCACATTAATTCAATGACACTTCTGTTGCTTTTGTTTATCGTATTTTCAATTATTTTTTGATCACCAAAAATACTAATGAATGCGTCAAACGGCAAAAATGACGACAGAATTGACAGCAGTGTCACAGATTTTATAAGCAGCAGTTTCTGGTGTGTGAAATGCATGTGTGTTGTGTGTTGTTCAGTGAAAACCTTAGTTTTTTACAAGGGGGCCTTGAAGGCGCCTGTTACCATGACAACAGTACACATAATAAAAGAGTAGTCGTGCTGATGCGTTCGAACATCTATATCAGAGGGTGAGTTCATTTCTTTATAAGCACCAGTTTAAACATGAGTGAAACAATGGTTTATATGTGGACATCCACAGTAGCTAGAGCCAGTGGTTCTTCATTATGATAAATACAAACACTGGGTCTGTCTGGCGGCAGCTTGTATGTAAGCAAAACAATAAATATATACAAACATGTTTTTAGATGTGTATTAAACAGGGCCTAAAGGGTATAATATTAAACAGAATTATGACATTAGCAGTTATTACTTCACAGAATGATTAAAGTAATTTGATTAATTTAAAGATTAATGATCCATCCTGTGGGTAGTTCTCACGTTGCCCTGATTAGTCCTGATCTTTATAATCATAAATATGTGATAACACTCAAATCTTTTGGAATAAAGACAGATCACTCCCAATCCCACATGTGCCTTATTTGGATTTACCCCTGACACTCCCAGAGGCTAAGCTGGTGGGGTCCCAGTCTTTACCTGCTTGATCACAAGATGTCTCATTCATCTCTCCAGGAAGGAACAAACACCCCTTTAAAAGATGGATTAGAGATACTGTGTATTTCCGGAAACTTGAAACCAGGTACAAAATCAGATACACACTTAAAGGCTGCCTGCAAAAAATTAGGCAAGGTCTTCTCGTCTAAAACGATAGTTTACAACACTGCTATTAAATGTGATTTAGAAAAACAATTTTGGAGTAAGGAAGTTACCCTATTCTTACAATAGTCTTTAATATCACAATCAACAAGTTTTTTTTTTGTTTGTTTGTCTTTACTGCCTCATTAATCCTTATCATAAAAGATCTGTTCTTGAGAAGACAGACTTCAAGGGGATTACAAGTGATATTTTGGAGGGCGGGTTGGGGGGGATAGTGGCTTGAGTGGGGTCTGAATTTCCCACGGGATTAATAAAGTATCCATCTATCTAAATCTCATAGGTGCATTAATTTGATTGATGCAGCTCCTCAATAGGCTATATTTAGTTTTCAATATATGCTGAAGACAAATTCAGTGGTTAAAACAATAATGAAATTTAAAGTTTAATAACGATTATAATATGTCAAAATGCCTGAGCCTTTGAAAGTAATACAAATAAAGTGTACACAAAAAAAATGGTCAGTTCATCTGCAGCAGATTGAAGTTGATGACATTATGAATCGTTGCCTGGGGACATGTCTCTTAGGAAAGAATTAAAAAGTGGGAGCTGAAGTAAAAAATCAGGAGTACACAAACCCAAGGAGCCCTCAGTCATTGGCCTCAGGGCGTCAACAGTTAGGTGGTCCTGGTTCAAAGGTTCAGTTTAGAGCTAGACTCAATTCTGCCTTATTAGAAATGCATCATTTTTCGTCAATGAAGATGTACTTTGGTTTTCTGTCTGTGTGTGAGCCAGTACTGCAGCAGCTTCCAGAGGAAACCTCAGAGATGGCCTCACCACAAGCCAGTAGGTTTCTGTAACAAGCATTTGCTTCACAATTCAACTGGTGCTGTTGATTGATTAATCTCTATCTCTTCTTTTTAAACAGAGGGGCCAGAGGTTTCTCTATGTGATGTTGTGTCAGAGAGTGAAAGTGCTGCCAAACCACACAAACAAGGTACAGTGGACAAAGTGACAACTCTGGTAAACAGACGGACAAAACCAAGGGAAACATGTTCTCGTTTGTTTCATTGTTTACCTCCATTGTGTGTAGATATGAGGAGGAGGAGGGAGACACGACCGAGCCCATTCAAAGTGCCAGATGATAACAGCATTTTTCTACTGAGTGCAAATGAAAAGGAGGAACAGAAAGAGGTTGGAGCTAGTGTGAATACAGAAACAAATTATTTTACATGCAGCATATGACACAGGTGTTACCCAAGTGTAAAAATCAGTCTCCGCAGTGTTTAAGTCACGCTGCTGTTCTTCTCCATGCTCAGGAGATGCGTAAATTCCTGGCTCTGCCGATTGATAAGAAGACGACCCACGCTGCGCGAATGATGGCCAAGATTAAGAAAGAGCTGGTGGGAGAACTGGAGGAGGAGGAGGAGGATGAGAGGGAGAAGATGAAGAATCTAAAACAAATAAAGGCTAAACCAACTCTCCCTAAGCAAACACCAGGCAGACATGAGCTGAAGATTGCCATGATGAAACGAGGTGAAACTCTGTTAAGCTTTGTAAAGATGCTACACACAGTTTTTATAATGGAATTCCACTGCCATTGCATAGACAACTTGCTAATTTAAATGTTCACTATTCTTTATGCCCACTGTCCCCAGAAAACATATCGAAAGACAGTAAACATGACTTGATCTTCATGGAACGACAGAAAGCAGTGTTGGAGGTAAATCGCTTTAGAAGTTGCACATTTTTTATCAAAGGTGAAGCCATGAACTGCTATCCATGTGCTTTAATATGACATGTGCTTTTTGTCAGCCAGCAAATCCTTCTAAACCACCGATCACTGCCCATGTGAAGAAAAACTGACCATAGGAAAAGCAAGAGAGGGGTCCCTAGGAATAATTACATTAGTCCAGAGCACAGAACGTTTTGTGAGAACCCCATGAAACTCAGGGGGGTGCCATGGTCCTCTAAAACACTCCTGCTCCACCTCCTGCCACTGCATCTCTGTTTGTGTTCCTCTTCAATTGTCTCCCTCATCTTTCCATGTTCAGTTATCTCTGATGACGAAGAGGAATGAGATTTTGAAGATGGACAAAGCCACCGCGAAGGAGGAGAGGCAGCTGAAACAGCTCGAAAGGATCATAGAGAGAGACAACCTCAGCTTCGAAGAGTTCCTCCGGGAGAACGAGAAGAAGTCTGTGGAGGCCAGAACCTTGTGAGTGAATCAACATATGGAATATCAGCAGAATTGTGGTTCTAGAAATTCTTTTGGAATGAGGCTGGTGTTCAAAACGATCACACCGCAGATGGTTGTGCTTGTCTCTGTTGTCAGTTTTGAACGAGAGGCCAAGTCCAAACAGGAGAAGAACACTGAGATCAAGAAACTGACCGCTGAAGTGGGGACCATAAAAAGGTTGCGCTCCGATGATGTTGTGTAACACGTGCATGTCAGTTTATCATGTTTTATGTGCATACAAGTAAATCCTGAATAGGTGCACAGAGGTGAACTTGGTAGGACAGAGTGTCATGTCATGTGTATCTAAATAAACTCTCTCCCCTTCCCTTCCCACAGTGAACTCGCCAAGTTTGATGAAATCCTGGTGGACTACAAGAGGTACAAGGAGCTGCTGTTCAAACTGTCTCCTGCAGAGTGGCAGGAGGCCCAGAGAGCGAAGGCTGTGAAAACTAGAGTCCTGTCTGACGAAGACTCCGGGGACAAACCGGAGCTGGAGGAGTCTGCAACTAGGAACGGCGAGTACTTTACTCTGGTGCAAGTACAACTGTCCTGTATGTGCACGTAAAGCACTTTGAATAACAGATCTGTCAAAAATATGGTTCATAAATACACTTGCCTTACAGAGTAAATCAACATGAAATATATTAAGATGTCAGTGGTGACTGAAATAGTTTTTCTTATTATTTAACTACTCATTATTATTATTGCTTTGTTACAGTGAGTATGGATGGTGCTAATAGTGTGATATGAATGATGACGTGTGCACAGGTTTGGAGGGCAACGTGTCAAGTAGAGAGCCGCCGTCCTTCAGAGAGACGAGGTTGTCGTCAGCCCACAACGACTCACTGTGAGGAAACAACTACACACTTAAGTCAGCACTGCCTCCCTGCACCTCCAGTGTTTGTCTTGTAGATAACGATGGATAACCTCATAAGGCAAAATAAACTTTTCTTTACCTGTAAACATAAGTTAAAAGCCTTTGTGCTTGTATGTGGCATATCACGTGATATAGCACACGCCATGATTGTGGTTTGTGGAACATGTATTTAGAATCCTGCATTCTGCTGCAGAAGGTTCTCCTGACCTCAATCCCTTTCTTTCTCATCACAGAAACGCAAATTCTGATCAGGATGGTGACGGCTCAGAGTTTGAGGTCAGATTTCTTTCAAACTGAACTTTGCTCTTGAGTTTATATCACTGGTGCTCACAGTAAGCCTGTCTCTGCCTCCCTCGTATGTCTCATCTCTGCAGGATGAGCCAGAGCTCTACTTCTCTGACCCCCAACAGCTCTTAGATCTGGTGACCGAGCTGACGGAGCAGAACCTTTCTCTGATCCAGAACTCGACAAGGGTGGAGAAGATGGTAGAGGTGCTCCGACAGTCCATGGACACAGCCAGGGAGAAGATGTAAGCATCACTTATCTGTGAATGAATGTTTTTTTTTTATTTTGTTTACCTGTTGTCTTCCTGTGAAATCTACACTCTGACCTTACTGTATGGACACAGGAACTAGTTGTATATTTTTATATGCATATTTTTTAATTTAGATGTTAGTATGGGTGTGGGTTTCAGCCAAACAATTAAATCAGAAAGTGGAAAATAAGAATAAAAGCTATATACTAATACAAGTTCATATCATCACACTCCTCTTTGATTGAAATTCCGCATCTACTTTTAAACCTATGCAGTTTGAAAGTAAAATATAAAGTAAAATATTTTATTAATTTCCTCGACCTGGTCCCCACCTTTCCTTTCTGAAGTGAAAAGGATGAAGAGCAGCTAACGCTACAGATAAGTGACATCAACCAGAGAATCCACAAAGAGAAGGCGAGAGGCAACAGGCTCAAACAGAAGGTTCAGCTTCATGTCTCGTTGAACACTGAGGACCAAGTAAGCAAGAACAAAACACGTTTAGACCTAAAAGCTGCATGTGGCAGCATTATCTCTGTTGTAAAGTCGTCACATGTTAGTTGGCACCAACAGACCGGACACAGCATGTTATTGTTGACTGTCTGAGTGTGTTTCTCTGACAGGATGTGATGCTGGATGCTCTTGGCGAGAAGGTGGCGGAAGTGCACCGCAGCTGTGTGGACGACAGGATGACCAACCTCAGCACCTTGGAGAAGCTGGCCACTATTGAGAACCACCTGTCTGTACTGCTGCAGAGTCTCGAGAGCATCCCTGAAGAAAGCTTGGATATGATGAAGAAGATAAAGGACAGCGAGAGGAGGACCAGGTACTTTCTATCAACTTGAAAAGAAGATTAATACAAATGAAGGCAGCAGCATGTTATTTACCAATCCCTTCTCCTCGTGCATCGTGGGGCAGGGAGCGTGAAGAAAAGCTTATAGAGCAGAGAGAGAAGCAGAAAGAAAGGATGAGGAGGTATATGGAGCGATCCCTGGCTGACTCTAAGAAAATAGTAAGTCATTTGCTTAAAACGCTTTCATGCAGCCTGTTATATTACTATATAAACGTTGTTTTGCAACGAGTAAACATTAATTTGAGGTTTATCTGAAAGTCTGAAACAAATTTTGCTTTAAAAGTAAAATAAATCATGAGTGATTCATAATTCCTAACCCATTGTCTTTCAGAGTGGGAGAAAGCTCATGCCTAGATGTTTGCCTGTCACCCAGAAAGTCAAAGTCAGCAACGTGGACAACATCCCCGCTGAGGATGAGCTCCATGCCTACCTCTTCACTGCTGAGGACTGAGGAGTCAAATGTTTCACCATGACAAAGACATAGAATGACTACATTGATAGAAACAGCATTATAGATTAGGTTAATATAGTAGAACTATGTAAAGTACAGCAAACTAAACCTTGGGATTGCAGTGAATAACTGAGTGCCTAGTTGTAGTGGTGCAATCTCGCTGGAGTTATTTACTTAAGTTTTTTAAAAGTATCTGAGTATGCATTTTGTTATGCTCCTTTTTTCTACTGCACTGCAATGCAAGCTATTATACATTTTACTCAACTATTGAGTGCTGTTGTTACCTTTCAGATATAAATTGGACAATAAAATGATCAATATGGAGAGACACCAGCCTCATTAACACATCATTGGTTATCGAACTGCCCAAATATTGGTTTACTACCGGTAAACTACTAAAGCTATTACCTATGTCAGAGGTCTTAGAGAAACCAATATTTCATGTGAAATATCTTGATATTGAGCTGCTTAACAAACAATTATAATTTTGTTCTTTTGTAACAACAAACATTGTTCATAAATTGATTGATTATATTAAACTGGAAACAGAAGAACCAGACTCACTTAAACCTGTTTAAAGATGTGATATGTGCCTCCAGTTAGACCAAACAAAATTTGCACAACGAGTTAATAGAACAGGTTTGATTTAGCAACATCTGTTATTCCAATGAGCTTATCTCTGTTGTTGGTAATAAATGAATCGATCCTGTGACATCCTCAATTTATTTTGGATTTGTTTTATTGTCTTTTGGATGTTACCAGTGGTTTTGTCTGTGGCCTGCTTTAATAAACCAGTGTGTTACATCTCTCATGGTTTATTTTCAATATATCATCCAATATTTCCCCCCAAAAACAGAACAGAATTGTGTATCTACCAGTGGTGGGAAGTAGCGAAGTAGAAATACTTTGTTACTGTACTTAAGTAGATTTTTCACATATCTGTACTTTACTTGAGTACTGATTTTTCCTGATGACTTTTTACTTTTACTCACTACATTTGAACACAAATTTCTGTACTTTCTACTTCGTATATATAAAGAAGTGCAAATAGGGTATTGTTAAAAATATATTCTTACTGCTTGTATAACAGAGCAGTTCAAGGATCTCCGGGAGAAGACAAACACATTTGAGGCGTAACCAAATGTACTCGAGGCGTTTAAGCTGGGCCTGCGACAGGCCTGACATTTGGGCTGACCTTTTTGTCGGTCTGTTTCTGTATCTGTCTTACCTGCCTGCCTACCTGATAGAACCTTGCAGTCCCTTTGTACTCAGGATCTTTGGTTGTATCTGAACTGACCAGCCTGTCAGCACTCTCGGTTTTGTGGCCAATTTAGGTTTTGAACATTTCCTTCGTAAACTCCTGATTGTGTAAATAAAATTCCATACATGCACTTATCTCCCTACGTTTGTGTTCTTGCACACTAAGTCCTGCCTCGTTCCACTGAACATATCAGAATATGGATTGAATTTTCGAAAGGCTTGTCCGAGTAAATTCCGATGCTGCCATATGTGGAACCTACGTGTGAATCATTTAAGAACAGAAAGTCACAACTAAAACATTTCCATTTGTTTCTTCTCTGTACTATCTTATTTCGTGTGCTAGAACTTGTTTCTCTTTGTTGAGTTATCATAAGGTGGTTATACTGTGGTCTATTAGTGTTCTTAGGTAGACACAAGAGGCACTTGAAGTTCAGATGCAGTCCAATACTATTTGAACCTCAGCATCTGGGGTTCCAAATTTGAAAAATTATACATTATATGTATATTGTTGTAATAATTTCAGTTTAAATAAATCCTGAAGAGAACAATTTGGTGTTCTCTTCAGTAGGCCTACTATAAAAAGCACTTTGTATTTTAAATTTTTGTACTTGTACTTTTACTTTTGATACTTGAGTACATTTCAACACCAGATACTTTTGATACTTAAGTCGATATGAGCTACTCTAAGACTTTTACTCAAGATAGAATATATCAAAATAAGATAAAGGTAACAGTTAAATGATGTCTAACTGTTTTAATACTGTAATTTATTATAATTCATCACTTACAATGGCCACATTTCTACAAAATGTACTCTGATGTTTGATACTTTAAGTCAAATTTTGATTATAATACTTTTATCCAGTCATCCATCCATCGATCCCAGCTGACATATAGTCGGAGGTGGGATACACCCTGGAAAAGTATACAATTTTCTTTCTTTCTTATTTGTTGTGCAGTCATTTTACTTAAATCAAGGATCTGCCAGGTTCTGTTATAACTTAATATTAGAACTTTAGATGGCAGGTAAGTGTTTTTTGTTTTTTTTGCGGTTTTCTCCGTCTCAATACCATTAGGAATGTGGAATTAATTTACAGGTTTTAACTTGCTGTTTTACCTTATTACAAACCTCACTAACACTGACACTACAGTGACATGACGATAGGGGGCGGTGTTGTGTATTGCTGTCCTGCACGTCATCAGTCGGAGGGAAGGAGGATGCGGAAGTGTCTGAGCAGGAGGAGGAGGACAGGAGTTTGCTGGACATGTATGTATCAGCCGTGATGCTCCAGCAGCTGTCCGGCAGCTAGGTCCCGGGCTAATCTGACAATGCGATGGGTAACTGCTGGGCTTACTGTGCGGGTCTCTTCAGGAGAGAGGCCAGCAGGATCCAGAGAGGAGGCGGGTAGGTGGAACATCTCGGCTGTTGCTGCCCCAGCTAACTTCACTAGCATCCCCTGAACCCTGCTAACGTTAGCTAACAGTGGGTTAGCTCACAGCTGGTAGCACAGTGTGTGCGTGTGTTGGTGTGTTCACACTTGTAGGCAGCTCCGTGTGGTGATGTGTTGTTACCGAGAGACGGAGAGCGGCCAGGCAGACAGACACAGGCCGGGTTGTGTGAGGTCCCTGCGGGGTTGTGTCAGCAGGACTCCAGACCCCACCCCTGTTGTCACCAGTGTGGACATGGAGTTGGTCAGGTCTAATTAATGGAGAGCAGCAGCATCAAAGACACAGAGACAGAGCTGTTGATGGAGTCTACGAGAGCAGCTCTAGACTAATACCTGGAACCTGTCTTCCTGTCAGTTCTAATACTTACACTCACCTGATTGTTTGTAGCGTTACTTACAGGCAGACATGTCACCCGATGTGTCATCAATAATTGATGTTTTTATCCTGTGCTTTGTCAGGATTAGAGCAGACTGGCTGTCCTTGTACAATTACTTCCATGTATTTCTATTATGATAATAATGATAAAATAAACTTTATTTCTTTAGTGCCTGTCAACCAGAGTTATAAGGTGCTTATCAAAAATACAATATAAGTTAGCAAAGCATAGCAAAGCCAGACCATACCCAACTGTGCAATAAACAGATAAAAGAACAACAATAAAACAATCAAATAAAAACATCAGAAACTGTAAGAGATCCAGTCTATACATTTTGAACCACTTCTTGAGCTGAGGCACTGATTCTGCTGAGCGGATGTTGAGCTCGGGTTTAAAAGCCTGGTCCCTTTGGTTTGAAACCTGGATCGTGGGACTTTTAACAACATTTAATTCTGTTTTACTCAGGCGTCAGTGAGTCAGGGGGGTAAAAGTGCTGAACTATAAAGTGGAGCCAGACTATGTACTGACTGATTTATAATTATCTTCAAGCAAAGAGATCAATAGATTTGACTAAATTCTGTAGTGGACCTTCTACTGGACAGATACAGCAGTTGTGGGGTTATTGATGCGAGCCTGGTGGTTTGGAAACCTCATAACCTTTGCATGCTTCCCATTAGGCCATACTTCAACAAAGTAAAATGACAGGCGTCTTGACTGCAGTAATAAAATGTAGGTTTTTCTCCGTATCCAGTGAAGTCAAATATAATTGTTGTTGGTAATTTGAACACAAGGGTTAGTATATCAGTTATGTCACTTATATAACAATTTCCTTTAAGCTGTCACAGGTAAAACACCAGCTGGGATGTCACCTGATTTGTGTGTGGTGAAAGTGCAGCATGCTTTAAGGTTTCAGCCAAACCAAAGCAACAGACATGTTTCATTTCAGAGAAATCACAGACCTCATCAATAATTAATTTAGATGAGCCTGATGTGAGGTCCTGGTGTTGTGCACAGTGACATCACTTATTGAGCCGCACACATCATCCATCCAGTGTTGATTAATGTATTTAAAGCACAGACCATGTTTATCATGACTGGTCCATAAGTCTATAGATAACAATATATCTCTGTATTCAGGAAATCACTGGGATTTGGGTTTGATGATGTCAGCGTATAATTTGTTGTATTAAAATAGACTAGTTGCATATGTGTGTTTAGTATGTGCTTTGTCCAAATCACATCTGGTAGTTCAGTAGCCAAGCAAAATATTTTGATGTCTATAGCTGCTGCCCGAAATGTACTGAACTCCAGATAGTCTGTATGTGATAATGCAAAATGTTCTTGTGCCAGCACCCTTATAAAACCTTGGGATAGTGTCCGAGTGAGCCCGTCAAGAATTCTCCTCCACACCTTCAACATTGTTTCATTTATCCGACCTGTCTCACACTGGATGTTTCCTTCAACTGCAGCTGCTCAATTAACTTCCTCTCCCAGATTTCCTGTTCTTGTCATGAGTTTATCTCAATGTCAGAGGTCTAAAATGTTATCATCATGCAACTACTGCATTAAAAATAGCAGCAATTGAGTTTATATGTCTCCTGTTATCTGACTTTATTGTGTTTTAACAGCTTTCAGTTTCCCGTCAGTGTTCTTATGTTCTCTTAATCAATCTTACAGATCCAAATATTTCCGAAGCAGCACCACAGGGGAACATTATACAATAGAGGTACGTCTTATACGCTTACTGCTGCTGTTTACTTTTACTTACACTCAGCGTGATGTTATGTCTCACTGTGACTTTTTATTTTGCAGTTTGAAAATCTGGTAGAAAGTGATGAGGTAAGTCTGATCATCTTTCAGATTACACTTATACTTGGGAGCTTTTGGTGCCTAAATAAGTTCACGGAATATATTGTTAGTGACTTTTCTCTCAACTCTATTATTCAATCAGCTTGGGACCAAATTACAATGTTATAAGAGTAAGTGTTTTGACGTGTAGTCTAATTAAACGCTGCATTAAGCCGGTACTCGCAGGACACTTTTTTACTTTCAGACCCCCATCCGACTTCCTCCAGTGATGGAAACCAATGTGCACCCAACACACACCCATCACTGTTATAATGGCAGTCTTCCGTTATTCCTTTCAAGGAGTAACTCGATTACTGTCTGCACAGTCCCAGATTAGTGGCCCGCGAGTCAAACAGAGCAGCAGTGAAGCTGAGTTTTACACTGGCAGTCAGTGCTAAAAGGTCCCATGTTTTTTTTTGCATTGCAGGGGGAGGGAGAGAGTCCACAGCCCTGCCCGAGGTAAGACGTCTCTTGATCTAAACAAATCACCATGAGTAATCTCTGACAAAAAAACGTGTATATATTAGATCTATTTACTTTTTTTTTTATCAGGCCGATCAGTGAAGATGAGATCAAGCACCTCAAAGAGCATCGCTATGCTGCCATCTCAGACAGGCAGCTTCAGATAGACAAGAAGATCCAAGCAGAGGTAAGACAGTTCATAAAAGCATCTTTAGACAGATCTGTCTTTGTTAGATTAACAGCCCCCATTGTTTCACTTTAATTTTTGCTTACTTTTCATTTGCTGCATTGCTTTTTCTGTTTTGTAATTTTTCTGTTCTGTCTTGTTTGTTTTCATTTTGTTTATTTCTGCTCAGTTAGAGGCACAAGAGGAGAAGTTAAGGCTAGAAGAGGAGGCTAGAAATGCCGCCCAGCGTGAGACCGCCAGGTTGGCACGTGAGCGAAAAATGAAGGAGGTGAGGCGGCACTGAGCGCTCCCTTCGGCCAGTTTGACTAACTGCTTGGCTTTACAACTTCTCCTCTAACCTGATGACCAGCATTTCAAGCCATGGTCCTCTGTGTCTTAGCGGACGCAATGATATTGTCTTTTGTTCAGTCAATGGTTTTTGCTCATTAACCTGTCTCTCTCAAATCAAGAGGTTCATCCAAGGTGCACTGGAACAAATAGTCAATTCAAGTCACTTCAAAGTAGCGAGGCTTAATAAGTCTGTTTTATTTAACAATACAGGCAGTGAAATTAGAAAAAGTAAATTCCTTTTTAAAAATGCCATTATTATTATTTGCCTGTTTTTCTGTCCACAAAATCATATCAGGCATCAGGAGTAGAACAAAGTACACATTGGAATATATGAGAGTATCATCATTCTTCCTTTTCATCTTCCTCCTCTTCCTGAAAATGGCTTCCTCTTATTATTATTGTTGTTGTATGATATCATGATATAATGAAAATGAAAACTGTTTGAAAAGAAAAGATACTGCTATGAAGATTTCTCAATTGCTTTTCTTTCCACATTCCACTTTCTATGTTGCTGATTTGATAAATATATTTACTCACGTGTTTTCCTGGTAGCACCATAACTGTTAAATGTCATGTCTTGGATTAACATAGTGCGTCTGTATTTGAATCATGAGAAGATATGACTTCTTTTCTGACGTTTTTATTGGCAGCTGTCTGCCCAGAGGACACGAGGGAAAGCAGGAGGCCCTGGCACTGAAGCCCAAAGAAAGTGAGTCATTTAAGTTCATGAGACAATAGAAGAGTTGTTGAGCTGAGGACAAGCTGCAGTCATGAACTTCTGCTTTGGTTTTAGTTGACATATTAAGAATATATTCACCTTAGTTTGTGCCAGATAAAAAAGTAAATGTAAGAACATTTAATTTCCAACATCTGCTAAATCACAACTTGCATATCTCAGCCCTTCAGCTGTGTGATGTTGCAATTTGGCGAAAACAATAGTTTCGTTATTATGCTCTCAACAGGAACATTGATTTAATTATGTGAGAGCTTGGTGTGTTGCTGCAGTCACAGTGTGTAGGCTGCAGAGCAGATATTGCATCACTACAAGGTATCCAGTCTCAGAGTTCAGTGCTTAACTCCTTCTCATACTTTTCAGTGGTAATGAAAGCAGGCTGTACAGCACAGCCGAGCACACTATCAGCTTCCATCTCAGGTTTAAGTTCAAGTCTCCACAGGAAGGTTTATTCAGGCCCACTGAGTTATAGGACTGAGGATTTTTGTGCGTTAATTTCAATCTGTCCAAAAAATTGCAATTGCATTGAGTGATTCAACTTAAATCTGTGGTATTCTCATGTTTCTTCATTACTGCCTGTTTCAGACAAAACTGTGGGGAGGAATTCGATGTCTACCTCCAGAATGTAAGAGCCCAGTCTGATGCTTTCAGGAGCAACAGTGAGTGAAACTTCTTGCTTCAATTGCATTACCTCAAATAGTATACAAAACATTTGTGCTTATATTATAATGTTTGTCATTTAAGACCATTCTGCCTTTGACATGGTTACATGGTCTCTATTATAATGACTACTTGTTTTTCCAGGACTTCCCTCGGACACCAATGTGGTGACTCCCAACACAGAGTGCAGCTGGGATTTCACCACCAAGACTCGCTCCACTAACGATGATGGGACCTCACTGGATCTAGAGTGGGAGGATGAGGAAGGTGAGAATTAAGTTTTGCTCAAATTGAAAAGTTGACTCTGGTTAAGCTCTTAATTGTACTCTTAGTTGTGCCTTTTAAAGCCGCAGCTTGAAAGTTTAAAGAAAAAAACCATTTGAATTGGTGAAATGGTTGATCCATCAATCGTTTATGTGATATTCTGTCAAGGGCCTCAATCGCACTGAGAGACCAGAGTCAAGAGTTTTCACTCCATCCAAACAGGGCTCCATTTTTTTTTTTTATCCATTGATTATGTTTTCCAGTGACACTGCAGCAAACAGGAGGAGGAAGGATCAGGCCATTTGTTAACATAAAGTACAATGTATACGTATTAATAAAAGAAGCCACGGCATGGAGATAGTACACCCTCAATATATCCAACTTTTTAGTGTAGTGTAGCATAGTAGTCTAGTGTAGGAGATTGATATTTACTAGTGTGCACAATTAGGGGCAGATCCAAATAAATATCTGTATCTAGTGAATTTAAATGTGGTTTCATCAGGGGACTGTGAGGCCTTGGCTGAGGTATGAACTCTGAGTTTCATTTACGTTATATATGTATTATTTTTCGGTTGTTCTAGGGCGGGGCACTGTGGGACTGCAAGGGTTTATTGATATTTATTCCCCACTACAAAACCTCCTGTTTTACCTGTGTCAGTCTATTCAGCTCTGTCAATCCTATGTGATACACATCACTAGGATATGTCTTCTTAGTCCAAGTTTATAATTTGCATTAGGTAGTCTCATGTAGGAACTGGTCACATGGGTTGTGGCCCCTCTGAGTCAGTTGACCGCCTGCAGCACTTTTTGTCTTCACTAACTTCTGCTGAGAGAACGAACGCCTGTGTCCTCATGTTGTAGGAATCAATCGGGCACTTCCAGCCTGGGAAAGGTCTCGGACGGAGGAGGACATCCTGCGTGCAGCCCTGAGGCCCGGCGCCAAGCAGATGACCAGCGGCCCGACTTCGACCTCTGAGGACTCCAACGCACTGGAGTGGGAGAATGATTTTGTGAGTACTCAACAAGAGGACAGTGCAAACACTGAATTTGAAGGGTTTGTCAATCCTGTCCTAGACACTCCCTCTGAGGATGCCTCGGACAACCAGGACAGATAGTGTCCGTCACCAAAGGAGAAGACGTTTGCCCTCTTCGTGTCAAAGCCCAGCAGCTTTTTCGCCTCATGAAATGGAAATGTATAACCTCGCTCTTCATATTCTGTAACATGAGACTGATGCTGCGGTAATATGCTGCAGATCTCTCCACTTCAGAACACTGTAGTGACATTTTATCAACTACTCATTTTTCAGTGCCTTCATTTGCTAAATTAGCCGACCATTTTATGCATTGTGACGGATGGATTACATCCATTACCGTCTGACACGATTTTCAAGCCACAGTGGCTGCTGCAGAAGCTGTGTTCTATTCTCGCTGATAGAAATGGAGACATGTCAAAGGTTTTGGGGTGGGTGGTCCTGCAGAATCATTTATTAGGGTTCTTTAACATCTCACAGTGGGAATTTGTTCTCTGCATTTAACCTTTTTAAACTACTAAGCAGCGGCGCCTGGAGAGCAATTGCAGTTCAGAGGTCAGCACCTTGCTCAGTGGTAATGTCAAGAGTATTCCTGCATGTATTTAGAAGTGAGAATAAACCTGAGTTAGCACAGAAGAAACATCCGAACTACAGTCACAAAAACATCCTCTCTCTTACCTTCCTCTTCCTTCTATTGGTTCATTGTGGTCCGCCGGGTATAATGAGTCATTGCATGATGGCAAGAAAAGGAACTGGATTGAATTTACTGATCAGAAACATGAAGCATTGGACTTAATTCATTTAATGACTCAGTTCAATAATACAGCCACAGTTTCCACATTTGAGCCTGGACCCATGTTTGTCTCTTCTTCAGTTGCTTGTTTAATGTTCTTTTGAATCATTGGTCGGTTGCTGTGTGTCCTTGAATAAACTGTGTATTTTGGGAAATTATGTCAGCGCATGCACTCTGACAATAAGGCTGTGTTCATAGCACTGACATCATCCACAGTAAGTTTTTATACTGTTAGTCCCAATCTGCTACAGAATCATTTTTGATAAATGACTCCATCAACTCTGTAACTGATGTATTTTCTGGGGTTTTAACGGATCAACCAAACGGTTACCTAGAGATACATTTATGTAACCAGGCACAAAAGCAAGTTCTGTATTTGATTTAAGGTGTCAGCCTCTCAACAGCCTCATGTCCAGGAAAATACATGTAAAGACAGGCAAGCATGAAAACACAGAGACCATCCTTTAACAATAATATGATCAATACTATTATGTTTCTAAATGTACACATTTCACACAAGTGAACATTTGACAACAATAGAGATTTTATAAAATGGCATATTTAAGAACATGCAATGGCTTCTTGTTCGTGGGCTCTTTGTAGAACATCTGGGTTTATAACTGGTCTTTTTCAAATCTGTATTTTCCTGTCATGTCCTTTATCTCATCAGTTTTTAATTGTGAAAACCACATCCCCATAACAGCACATGGAATAAAAACATCATTGAGAGGCTACAATTACTAATATTTTTATAGCACAAATTTCCCCTGATATTGTAAATGTATTCAGTATGTGTCATATGTCACATACAGAAAGCAAACATATTCAGCCGTTATTTGCTCTGACTTATAATAATTATAATAGATTTATTGGTAAAGCACTGTTTCAATTCAAGTAACATAGAGCTTTACAGCAAACAATATGAAATCCACAAAGTAAAAAATAATAAAGATACAGATAAAAAAAGTCAAAGACCTCATGCGATAGAAGCGTTTTCTATAAAGTGTGTCTTAAGAAGTGAGATAAAACGGGTAACCGATTCTGCTAGTCTAATCTCGATTGTTTCAGGGCCCTCACTGCAAAGGCTCTATCTGCTGTGGTTTTCAGCATGGATTTTGGAATAGCTATCTACGCTAAGGGGATAATAATGATGATAAGAATACACAACATGATGCATTACACTGTAACCGGACACAATCTTAACAAAAATCCCTCTGTTTACACTTTTCGAAAACGACACTGCTCATTTCTGATTGGTTTCATTTGTGGCATTTTTTCCTGAGACATAATCTCAGATATCAATAATATCTGATCTGATATGGAATCCAAACCCGTTCCTCTAAACTAACAACAACATTCCTAAATCCAAATAATGGAAGCAATATATTTTGTATATTGAGATCTAAGATTGAATGCAAGGCGATATCAAACATGTGAACGACTGTGGACCTGAACTGTGTCGTGTTCTGGACTTAAAGCGATCCAGTGCTGCTCTGACAACTGATCTGCTGTATACATTACTGTGCATTACATTTTTATAACCTGACATTTTGATTCATCGCATTAGTTGTTTGAGCACAAGACGATAGAGTTTCACATTGATTATTTAATCCATTTGAATCAGTAGTTGACAGATTGCACTCCAATGTATTAAGGTTTGATTTGGTTTTAATAGACATTCACTGAAATGATGTGTGAAGAGGAAACTGCACTTCTGTAGACAAGAGACACAGGTTAATTTGACTTCCTAATAAATGAGTGTCATTTAACAATAGTATTGTTTTTTATCACATTAAAATGTTCTGTTTTGCTGTGATTGTGATCAGATTCATCACTGTAATTTTCTGTAAATCAAAACTGTACATTCCTTTCACACTGAGCCTAAGAAAAATAAAATATTTAAAAAATGTTGTGGCCATCACGTGAATTCACTGTAATCATCGGATGCATATGAGCTGCCAATCACAGCTGGGAGGTGGTACATCACTGAACAGAGTTCATAATGCATAGTAATGTGGATTTGCTTTAAAATAAAATGTCACTCATTCATAATGTTAGATTTTCTCTAATAAATATATAGGAAATACAAGACTCGTACATCGAACTCAATGATGGTACCTAAGTCAATTCGAAGTCAGACTAAAAATGTAAACTAAAAATGTACACTACAAATAAAAAGGTACATTCAGTAAATCTAAGTTACTAAGAGCTTGACAGTCTACAGTACACACAATTTTCCAATTATAAAAAGGATCTTTATAGTCACTAACAACCGGTACAATATATTTGATTCATGTATCATAAGCCACCTGTATTTTCGCAGTGCACACACACTTGTACTTTTGACTTACTGAGGAAACCCATTGGCATAATGCATTTTAAAGCCCTTAACCCTCAAACAGCCCAGTGAAACTGAGGACCATCCAAAATGTTCTCACTCTGTAAGGTCTATACTCATAATGGTCCTCACAAAGATAGAGGTACAGGTACGCCTGTGTGTTTCTTTGGTTGTGATCTGTGATAACTCACCATCCTTGTGGTTCAGAGGCCTCAGTTCCTTTAGAGGAGTTCATACTACTATATATACAGACACTGACTGTAATGCTGTTAACATTAACCAAATCCTAACTACAGTGAATAGCACAGTCTTCAAAACTCAAATAGACATGATTTTAAAACTATGTCAAATTAAGTGCAGCCCAGAAATGTGAAATGTGTCTCTGACTGCTGAATTTACCTGTTTCATCACCAGCTGATTAAATCAAGTGACAGGATGTGAAGTGAGTAAATACCTCGCTGATGTATCTTAACATTAAATATCAAAAAGTAGAACACACACAAACCCACATGACGGGGACTCAGTATAAATACTGATGGACTTCCTGATTAGTAAAATTAAAAACAGGAATGTGGTTTTGTCTATTATTGTACATGTATTTAATCACATTCCACTGAGACATTTGGCAGTTCTAACACAAACTGTTGCTATAAACTGGGTTTGTTACATGAGGACAAAATATGTTTCCATAAAACAACAGTTACTCATTTTGCACTGGATGATCTCAGCAGAAGGGAGCTAGTCATAAAGCAGAGACGTTCACATGAGGGTGAACATTTTAACTTAGTACCTTGTGTCTGTAAATAAAAGTTGTCTTTGCATCTTTCCCTTGATATGTTTCTTTGTTATAGATTGTGGGAACAGTAGATTTTTATACATACATATTTGATTACCTGTTGCCATGGCTGGGGTTTTTCTATAGCAAACATTGCATAAGGACACATGAAGACATACGGTAGGAGAGCAGCTTCCTGAAATTGTCCACACCCGCTGTATGTCACTGTTCATGTTGTGAATATTTAATTAGAGCAAATATAAACTCAACTCTGCACTGCGGCAACAGCGTGGCATTGGAGTGGACACAACCTCTTGTCTTTCGTTATAAAAATAGCCTCTAATCAATTTCCCTGCTGGTTATTTTTAAACAAATCGTTACAGTCAACATCAAAAGGTTTTCCCTAATGGAGGGAGAAGTTGAAATAAAGAGTCCAATTATTTAAAAGAAAATTATGCAGACCCTTTTTAAACAAGAAGCAGAAATGTAAGCCTTTTTTTCTTCTCATGGTGAACAGCAAATCCTGAGCTGGTGTGAATATAACTTTGTTGATTGACACCCACTTCTCCTCGCCAGTTGATGACTCCTCCCTTATTATACTCCTCTTTGTCCTCATACCCTTTCTAGTAATACTTAATACTATGGATTTGGCACAGCCTGATCACAGTTGTTTTCATCTGATTCTGATTAAAGCTTCACTAGACACCGCTCCTGCAGGTCTGAGAAATATGAACAGTTGTGAGAAGAGAAATTACAAGGGGGTTTTCAGTGTTGCATTAAACAGCAGTATGTATACATGGGTTTATGGACATTTAGATGTCACAGACTACATTATATGACTCAGGAAGGAGGGGAGATCATTTCATTTACCTTTAAGCAACAGATTATGAACAGATAACATTACCTCCGCCAAAAGGATTATGTTTTCCTTTGCCTTTGTTTGTCTAATACTTCACAGGATTATACCAAAACTACTCAGCGGATTTCCATGAAACTCAGTGGAAGGATGTGGTATAGATCAGGAAACAACCTGTTAAATTTTTATTTGGACCCTGATCACAGGGTGGGTACAGGCATTTGTATCACTTTCTTTGGCATTTTGAGAAATAGCATTTTTCCAATTTGGTGCAAATTGACAGATACTAAGGGGACTGCTGAGCCATGGCGGAAGTATGAATGCCTTCTGGCTCTTTTCATATTAGATTTTTCTTTCCCTTGTATCTTAAGTTAAATCAAAAAAGTGACCTAAATAGCCCAGAGGGTGTCCACTTGATTACCCCAATGTCCCCAAACCCTGTTTTGTCTGATGTCCAAGCTAGACACTTGCCCTAGTTTAATGGATAGTACAGAATCCTGAACAGTCAGATCAGCTCTATTACGTGAGTGAGAATACACCCTGTAATGTAGAAGGTTAAATACTCTCTTCTCTTTATGTCTGCCTTTAACTGTTTTTGCTTAATGCTACAGTGCGTAAAATGTAGTGATATCTAGGGGCCAAGTTGCCTGTTGCTGATCACCCCTCACCTCACCCTCCTCTTCCAAACATGAGAGAGAACCTGCGGTAGCCTTCAGTTGTCATTAAAACTCAAATGTGTTCAGTTTGTCCAGTCTGGGCTACTGTAAAAACATGGCAGCCTCCTTAAAGTGGACCCCTTCCTGATGTAGATATACATCCCATTCTAGAGTAAAGAAAACAACAATTCCTACAATTTAGATCAAACACTTCAAACATCCTACATCACCAGGATGGTTTTTAATTCAGTTTCTGCCAATAGATCATTTCACCTAAATCTTACTTAACCTTTAATGGTGCAGATCCAAAAAAAGATCTGGACTCATTTAAATGTGGTTTTATAAAGGGACAGGTGGGCCTTGGTTGAGGTGTGTGTGCTCTGCTGAGTGCCGTCCTGGTTGCAAATAGAAAACCTACAGAGGGAGGAATGCTCTGAACCGCTGAACGTGTGGTTTCTCTCTCGATCACAACACATCTGAGTGTGCATGACGCGGGAGAAGCGAGCAGGAAGCAGGGGAGTGTAGTTCTCTGAGTGGCGGCAGTCAATGAGGATGTGGTGATTACTCCACAGCTGCTCACACATTGAACCGAGGTCGCCCACCAGCGGTTGAACGTGAACATCGTGTTTCACTTCGGACTCGGACGACGGGACGGCGACTCGGACCAGTTCCCCCCGCAGCGCTAGGGTTCTCCTGTGGAAACAGACGTGGGGGGGACCTCGCCATTAGTTCGACTAATGAAGAGGTCAACGAATTAAGAGCGCGGGAACAGTGGGAGTCTCGAGGAGGTGACTACAAAGGACAACAATACACAAACCGCAGAGCTCCAGACTCAGTGGAGCCAGCAACTTGTGAGACGTCCCAGAGCCGCAGCACGACCCCCGTAAGACTCCCGACTTCTCAGTCCGACACAGCCTTCCCCAGCCCCGCAGAGCAGACATCGTGTTCGCTTGATGCGGGTTCGGCTGTTTTTTATTCCACTTTTTTTTATCCCCGTGATCATTTTGCTGCAACTGTCAGAGTTGGGCAAAGTTGGTTCATTCGGAACACGCTCGGATCAATGCGCAAGGAAAGTGAATGAATGAGAGGTTAGACACGGACTGTGTTGCTTTTTTAAACGTCGTAAAACGGCGCTTACATTCCTACTTTTAAGTTCGTATTTTACAGTAAAGGACTAAAAACAGACCCCCCACAAAATGCAACGCTAAAGCGAGCACTAGTTTGTGTTTAGGGCGGAGTGATCTGCACTCTGCCTCTCCAGTCTACTAGACTCCACTCTCCAGGAGTTGGAGGACATGGCACGGGGGAGACGGAGGGAAGAAGCCGAGGAAAACCAAAGGGAATCCCTAAAGAGAGTAGGAGCCGCCGCTTAAACGTGGACGTGAACACGCGTAGCCTCTGGTCGCGTGTATTGCTGGACAGGTATGTGATTTGATAGCTGTTGGGTGGAAAAGAGCGGAGGTGAACTTGAGGGAGCTACATCAGTAGTTGTTCGCTGCGCAGGGGCTCGCCGCTCTCCTTTCCCAGGGCTGGGCTAACCGCTAGCATAGCTTAGCTTCAGTTGTGAGAAGTTCCCAAAAAGTTTCTGGAATGGAGGAAGAGGAGGGCGGCTGAAGTAACCGCGGCCAGTCGCTGAGAGGTGGGACAGTCTGGCGCACAACGTCAGGGTTTAAAGAGGAAACCGTGTCTTTTAATGTTCGTCTCGGCTGGTGTCAGTTTTTAAAAGTGTCTGACTGTAACTTATAGCTAAGTTGTTAACGTTAGCTTAGGGAGTTAGCAAACCCTCGAGGTTGCTTACATTAGCATGCTGCTGTCAGCTAATGTCGCTCAAATAATGTTTGCCATCGTTGCTTAGTTTTTTTGTGTGCTGCAGTTAAATAATAGCATCACTTTGCGCAGTTTTTAATGCGTGTGTAATGTGCGATGCGTCTCTCCTCCTTCCCTGGGTGGTGGGGTGCCTGCTCCTTACCAGTTCGTCCTTCCATATTATCTGTTCCCGGTACTCCATACTTGTCAAGTTGTTCGGACAGATCTCACTCAATAAAGCTAAGAGCTATTCTTGACTTTCTGAACGTTTGTGCGGGGTCCCATCAACACGAGGATGATGGCAGGGTTCATTAGTGTAAGTCATGAGCGTCAAACCTGTGATGAAACATCTACTCTATGCGGGCCAGTGTATCGGCGATCTCGGGATGGATTTCATTGTTTACCACCTCTAGGTGTCTTCTTTTCCAGTTCCTAAGGAGTGGTTGGGCCTTTGGAAAGAGCTTCAGGGGACACATGATCTCGGTATTTGTTCTGTAGTTGAAATTACGACGCGACTCGTTAAATATTTGAAACTCGTGGAAAGTACTACAGGTATCTTTTGTGGATTGTAGTCTTAAAAGAACTGGCGAGGCTGTCAATAAGGCACATGTTCGGGACATCAATTCTCATTAGACATAGTGCGTCATGCTCCTTGTTTTAAAATTGTAAACCCCATATGATCAGGCTTTAAGTTAGAGCCACTGATAGTTTCCGACAAGTCTGGTCGGAAAAGCATCTCCAGTCATGTCTATAAGCTCTAACCAGTCAATCATGGGCTTCATTCACCCTACCAACCCTTCTTTACAATGTGACTTTTGTATAAGTGTGGTCAAGGTTGATTTGGTTTTCAGCCTTTGATGGGGGAAAACACAAAGAACTATCAGTGTGAAGTCTTGTTTGTAGAGAGGGATCGGCTTTATCTGGAAGATTAGTCATTGAGATTCAAATCAGCTTTTCCGTTAGTCGTCAGTTCAGGCGAGTTATATCTTCCACGTGTTGTTTAAACAATATCTTCCTACGTGTTACAGAACGGATCGGACCTGTCTTCAAGTTGAAATCTGTTACTTGACATTGCTCACCCAGCAGTGAACTGATGAATCACTGCTGATCCAGTCTAAAAGAGGGCTAGTCACAGCGAGGCCTCTGACTGGGCAGGCTGTGTGGAAACAACGACTGAATCTAGTGAACATAAGAAAAGAGAAACTCAGAACACAGACAAGCTAATAATTCCTGTGTGTGCCTACATGTCCTACTTTAGGCTTCTTCTTTCATGTGCACATAGAACAATAAGCAGTGGAAGTGGGTGCAGTGCTGTTGGACAGCTGTGTTCTGGAAGGGAGGGATGGGATGAGGGAGGAAGCAGCTCTTTGTGGTCACATCCTTTTCGACAGGGGCCGGTTTCACAGGCCCCCCAAACAGCTGCTGCTGTGGGCTGCATGTGTTTGTCCGCTTGCTGCGGCTACATGATGTAGATTGAAGTGTCGTATGTCACAGCATGATTGGTTTCATACATGTTGGGTAATTGTTTAAAATAAGCTCTAACAATTCAGTAGCATTTGGAAATAGTTTAGAGGGGCAGTCATTGGAGAAATCCTGATGTAATGTAATTATTTTACGTCGGTGATTCTATAATTTATTGTTTTATGAGTCATGGTTGAGTAGTGCAGAAGTGACTGGTGGTACTTTTACCAACAATCTGTATCATATCATCATATATATATATATGTATCATATATAAAACACTAGAGAACTAGAGTTTCTCCATTCATCTATTTCTTACAAATCTGACTTAATATTTTATTCGAAATCTGATTAATATTTTCCTGTCTAAATACCAAGCAGTACATTGCCTCCTTTACCACTTAACATGACCATATCTACAAATAACTATTTAATTGATACAACTATCCCTTTATATTGTAATGAAACACATTTCTGCTGGCATCTTCATGTTTTTCTCATTCACTTTCTCTGCATGTGTTGTTTCAGTCTATACATTAAACAAAGTTGAAATGACTAATGTAACCTAAATATGCAAATGTAGGACATTTTTCAATATCTTTATTGGACCATCCCTAGTAGCTTGTGGGATTGAGACAGTGTTATTCTATTTGATTTGTGTATTAATCACTATGTTTACTTTGGACCTTAATGTGTATGTTCCACATGTTGACACTACAGCATTTCGTATTGGTTGATACATATTATCATTGTGAATATTGCCTGGCAGAGCAGCTTGCTAGCTTCTCATGTCGTCTAGGTTATATGGCACTAAGAGTTTTGTCTTTTCAAATGCATTATCTGCAATTTCTCTATATAACACCTATCAGATCATTGAATCATCTTAGTTTCAGTAAGACTGACGCTCTGTGACTGATAAAAAGAGGACAAAGGGCTTTTTGATCAGCCTGATGATTAAGAATAATGTCAGTCACATGCGGTGTCATGCTTTTTATACTTGATTTGAAATGCAATTATTATTTTCAACTCTTAGGATTGCTTAGTTCCTGGTCTCTAAATGTAAAGCCTGACCAATCACATCCACATATTTGCTCTATTTTCAGGTGGCTGACGGAGCAAAAACTCTGACTGTACGTTGGTTTGATAAGTCAGCCCGGAGAAGACCTGGGAGCTGTTGATGAGAACTGGTCAGTACCTTAATACTGAACCTGTGGACTTGCACCAGTGAGACCTGCTGCAACGTGTCACTTTGACAGAGGTCCCGATCTCCGCTCCTACAGCCTGCACCCCCTCCCTCCCTCCATCAGTGGTGGTGACCCAGCTCCGGACAGCTTGCTGCAGGGCCCTTCCTGAGCAGCAGCAGCTGCGTCCTGCTTGCTGACTCCCCTCCCTCCCCTGCTTCCTGTCCTTGGTCAGACAAGGCTAAAGCCTCCTCTCCCCTACCCCACCCATCATCTCTGTACCCTCTCACATACACTCAAGCGGTTTATTTTGTTGACTACATTCTCACACACCGGTTAAGGCTACTAACACTATTCGGAGATCAGCAGCAAGGGACTCATAGAGCCCTCTGTCGCTTTTGAAGTGACCATCCTACAGAGTTCCTGCCTGTTACCCACACTACAGCCATGACCTCCATGTCCAGTCTTTTCTCCTTCACAAGCCCAGCAGTCAAAAGGCTGCTTGGCTGGAAGCAGGGAGACGAGGAGGAGAAATGGGCAGAAAAGGCTGTGGATGCGCTTGTGAAGAAGCTGAAGAAAAAGAAAGGTGCCATGGAGGACCTAGAAAAAGCCCTGAGCTGCCCGGGACAGCCCAGCAAGTGTGTTACCATTCCAAGATCATTGGACGGCCGGCTACAGGTTTCCCACAGGAAAGGTCTTCCTCACGTCATCTACTGCCGAGTGTGGCGGTGGCCCGACCTCCAGTCCCACCACGAGCTCAAACCCCTGGAGGTGTGCGAGTACCCGTTTGGCTCCAAACAGAAAGAGGTCTGCATCAACCCATATCACTACAAGCGAGTAGAGAGCCCTGGTAAGTACTGGTGTTCTCAGGGTCTATGTTATGTGTTATATTAGTGGATTGATGGTTGGCCCCCATAATCAAGTAGGTTAATTAAACTATATTGGAAGTTGTACTTAGATATGTACATTTAATGGCATTTCACATTTCACTGTGCTGAAAAACAGCATCACTGTTTTTAAACGATTAGATAGAACACTGGCTTTGCCCATCCCCTAGCTAGAGCTCTGAGTAAACTGTGGAGCTGGTAAACAAATCCACTGAGGTCAGGAGGCTGTCATCACACAGGCTTGTTCCACCGACCCCCTCCATTTCACAGAAAATCAATATCACTAGCTCTTGTGGAATCTTATTAGATTATATGCCTCAGGCACTCCAGATGGGGTGTGGCATCAGAGTGGCTTACTAAATGCATAAACCACTCAGACTAAACTCCCAGCACTTTCTCATTACTACCCCCTCCTTCCTTCTCCCCACTGCACCACATACATTTATGGATGACCCCGGGGGCAAACTCTCTGACATTATACTAGTTTGCAATTTCCAGCTCTGTATTGACTGGTTTAGGGATATGGATCACATGTTGGTCAGGAGAGACAGCATGTCATCATTTGAACCAATGCTGGCAATTGTGGATGGGCAGCCTTGGAACTTTAATGCTGATAAACTCTAGAAAGACATACTGTAGGTTGTATATGTTTTTATGTTGTTAAAGTTCTTAGTTATGTTAAGGTTATTGGTTGTAAATAAGACCTGCCTTGATTGAATGATAGTAGATTTGGATAATAAGTATGCTGTCCGTCTTATGTCACGAACACATAAGCCAAAAGATCAGGCACTTCTTCAGCTTAAGATATATAGTGACTTCTGCTGGCCCGACAGTGATTTAATTATTGTAAATATTACAGCTGAAATGATCAATTAGTGCAAGGCTTTAAAAAAACACACCAATATCAGCTTCCTCGTTATGAGAAAATGCTGTTTTTTGCTCAGTTTCCCAGCATCAACTCAGCCTACATGTAGATAAAATCACCCTTTTCAAACCATGTCTTATAGACCACACATGACTGAGTTGCATTTGCTGCATTAACTGAGTGGGACTTGAAGCTCCTACGTGTCCAGGTCTCTAGCTAGCGGCTACCGATAGCCTGCATGCGAGGTGTTCAGGAAACATTGGTAAATTGTAACATCAACCTCTGAAAAACCTCAAGTACTAGAAACCATAGGGATCTGAAGATTTAATCTGAAGTGGTAGTTCATTTTGAATTGCTGTTTGTTTTTTCATCGGATTCATTAAACAAGCAACAATCTGCTGCACCACTGAACATCGAATGTGAGCACTGTGGCTTCATTTCAGAGAGCATGTCCATGGATAGTCTCTTTGTATTGGCTTAATTTCCGTTCTCAATAGAAAGGATGCATACACACCAGGTTTACTGGTTGTGTTGCGTAGGCATTGTCATCTTACATAAAATGTCAAGATTGTTTTCTAAGTTTTAAGAAATTGTATTTACCGCACATGTATTTTGATTAATTTTCAACAAACTCACTTTCCCTCTTTATTTATTCTATCATCCAGTGCTTCCTCCTGTCCTGGTTCCACGGCACAGCGAGTTCAACCCACAGCATAGCTTGCTGGTACAGTTCCGGAACCTCACCCACAATGAGCCACATATGCCCCTGAATGCCACCTTTCCAGAGTCCTTCCAGCAGCCTCACAGTGGGGGCAGTGGCAGCAGCGGTGGAGGAGGCTCTTTCCCCATCTCTCCAAACTCGCCCTTTCCTCCTTCTCCAGCCAGCAGTGGTACTTATCCAAATTCTCCTGCCAGCTCGGGGCCCTCCAGTCCATTCCAGCTCCCAGGTACAAGATGTATACTCATTTACCTGACCCTAGAAAAGATGCTAGACTATTGTTTTTTTCTGGATGTTACTGTTGTGTAGCCACGAGAGCAAAAATGTTAATTAAAGCTGCTCTTGGGAGATTTTTATGTTTAAAGTAAAGTTGGTGACAAAATTCCTTAAGATTACTCACCCCTTCTATGTGTATCATTCAAAACAATTTCAGTCTATGCTTTTTAGCTGCAATAACTTGAAGCATTAACTTTGTAAATGGTGCACTTGAATATCAAACAATTCAGTCGTCTTCCTTACTTATTAGTTTTAAACATGCTAAGTTAATCACTACGTAATTCTTATCAAAGTTCTAACCAGGCCATGCTATTATATTTATCCAAATATAAAAGGCTACAGCTCTTAATGAGAACAACAAAATGTCAGCTAACTGTTGGCTGCTGGCAAGGGTCTAACTCAGTGGAGCAGGAAGCCTGTGTGTCACTGTTAATGACTGGAGACAGAACAGATATATTCACATAAAGCTGCAGCATTCTTTCCTGTTCAATAGACATGGTTTATCGAAAAAATCATCCTTGACTGTTTTTGCTATACTCAGTTGTGTGTGTGTGTGTGTGTGTGTGTGTGTGTGTGTGTGTGTGTGTGTGTGTGTGTGTGTGTGTGTGTGTGTGTGTGTGTGTGTGTGTGTGTGTGTGTGTGTGTGTGTGTGTGTGTGTGTGTGTGTGTGTGTGTGTGTGTCTGGTGACTATTGCTCTAATCTGCTCCAGATCTGCTGACTCATCTGGTGGTTTTAGGCAGTAGTGCAGAAAAGGTTCTCATTTGTGAGCAAACTGTAGAAATCTTTTCAATGCAATCTTAGTGGAGCTTTCTAAAAAGATTTCCCCTGTGTATCGCATTGTGGACCTGAAAGCTCATATTGCCTCTCTGATGGGAATGGGTGAGCATGTGGCTTAGTAAGCAAGGGATATATGTGTAATCGGACACCATTTCCGGGGGTACAGATCCTGTGATGATTGTTGGAGTCTAGGGAGCTTCTGTGTGTGTGTTTGTATGTGTGTGTGTTTGTATGTGTGTCTCACAGACCATTTGCCAGCAACAACAACTGGTCTCATCATCACTAACTGCTCTCTTCATGTCTCAGCTGACACCCCACCCCCAGCCTACATGCCCCCTGATGAGCAGCTGGGCCAGGAGAACCAGTCCATGGAAACCAGCAGCAGCGTGGTGCCGCAGAACATGCCCAGAGGAGGTAAGCAGGGCCCACATTAGGCTGACAGTCATAAAGATGACAAACAAAAACGTAGCATCAGAGAAAGGATTACTTACCTGCCAGACAGTCATTTGTGAAGGCTTATTAAAACTCAAGGCGATAGACAGTATGTCAGGAATATTGATGGAATTTCTTAAAACTTTGCACAATTCAAAATGATATGAATTGGATGGGCCAAGATCAGTGTGACCTCACAAAATACCTCACTGGAAATAAATCACATACTCAACTCAAGTATTCATTATATTTCAAACAAATGCCCTAAATGAGGAATTGGTAGCGTTTTATACCCAAAACATCAAATGTCAACTTAACTGTGAGATCATAGTGTTCTGCAATCAACAGTTCTTTATTCCATTAACACTAATACCCTCTTTATTCATGAACAGAGGAAAAGATTATGACCCGATTGAGTCAAATTACTTTAAAAACTATGTCTGATCTTATATATGTTTGCAGTTTCCCAGTCCTCCCCAGTTATACTATAAAGTGGTGTGCTCTTTATCTGCTCTGTCTATGACCTAATCAGAGAACTAAAAGGAATTTGGGAATTTGAAGCACAGTAAAGCATGACCAACAACATAGTCCTAATTTGGAGTCATGTGTTTTTCGGAGAATCAAATCCAGGCCGTAGTGTCGGCTGCCACAATGATAATAGAATTGAAATGTAAAAGTCAAGGTAATGTAAACTGCCTGCTGTAATTTTCCACTTTATGAAATAGTTTCCATAACAACAAGAGCAGTTGATTAGCAGCACATTAACTGCTCTCATCCAGTTTCACCTCGTTAGTAAATGATTCCAGTCCCAGTGGTTTTATAAGTGTATATAATATACCTGCATACTGAACGATTTTATGTTACATTTGTGAAAAATTTCAAACGTCATGGTCATGGGAAACTCACTGTAAACTGTAAACACTAGTTACAGCTTCCTAGAGAGAGCTTTATACAGAGTGGTGGAACAGCTTACTTTCCCCACTGCAGAAGGATGGAGATTTACTTCGTTTTAACCATGTTGGCTCTCACCTGATTGCGGCCTTATATATCCTGAGTTTGTTTCCAACCATGGTGTTTGCCCATTAGAGTGCAATCTGGAGTTATCCTGAAGTAGCAAATGCAGAGCACAGTCAACAGACTTTAACTTAAATATATTTCTGTGTCCGATGTATGTTAATCAAAGTGTAACTCCCTCTGGAAGAGAGTTTGACTCACCTCTGTTTGTGACCTTTGTTTTCCCAGATGTGCAACCAGTAGAGTACGAGGAGCCGAGCCACTGGTGCTCTATTGTCTACTATGAGCTCAACAATCGTGTAGGTGAGGCTTATCATGCCTCCTCAACCAGTGTTCTCGTGGATGGCTTCACTGACCCTTCAAACAACAAGAACCGCTTCTGCCTCGGACTTCTATCCAACGTCAACCGCAACTCCACAATCGAAAACACCCGTCGACACATTGGCAAAGGTAAACCAAATGCTCACACACAGAAGGAGAGGCAGATTGGTTAGATACTTTGTTTTAGTTTGTAGTAGGGCTGGGAGATCCAAATAATTATAGCGAAATAACTTTTCCTCAATAGAAATATAAGACATGGTCGACAGAACTAAGGATCAGGACAGGCGCATTAAAGGTTGTCCGCTGTCAGAGTCCATGTCAGATTCTGTTTCCTTCTCACTCCCTCGCTGACCTGTGCTCACCTTACACTTTAACAGTAAACACAACCTCAGGACTGACGTTTACTTTGTCAGTTCATGAGACAAATATTTAAACCTGCTAAACAACATTGGATGTGCTGTGGCACCGATTTTTTTTTTTTTATTGATATCGTGATGTATATATCGAAAGCGACTGATATGACAACAAATTTCGTTATAAGATTTTCTTCCATATCTTCCAGCCCTAGTTTGATTATTAGTTTGAATGTCCTGAACATCATTTGTCTGTTGTTTTTTTTCCCAGGTGTGCACCTGTACTATGTGGGAGGGGAGGTTTATGCAGAGTGCCTCAGTGACACCAGCATTTTTGTCCAGAGCCGCAACTGTAATTATCACCACGGCTTCCACCCCACCACTGTCTGCAAGATCCCCAGTGGATGTAGCCTCAAGATTTTCAACAATCAGGAGTTTGCTCAGCTTCTGGCCCAGTCGGTCAACCACGGCTTTGAGGCCGTCTACGAGCTTACCAAGATGTGCACCATTAGGATGAGCTTTGTCAAGGTAAGAGCTCCAAGTGAAGGTCAGACAGGGACTGTATAATTAGTCTCATTGGCCATTTTCAGAGAACGACTGACCAATATCTACACAAAGATAGATAGATAGATAGATAGATAGATAGATAGATAGATAGATTACTTTATTCATCCCCGAAGGGAAATTAAGTCGTCATAGCAGCCGGTACATTTGAATACAATAAAATACAATACAATACAATAGAATAAAATATAAAATATTGCGGTAGAAAGAATAAAACCAAACACAAGATAAATGGGTAGAAAAGGTGCAGTGGCAGATGATGGTAATAGTACTGATGATATGATGGTAATGTTATTGTTAGACAGTATATAAAAAATAGTACAGTATATATAGTATATAATATATATTTATATATGAAAGTAATTATACCAATATAATAGCAGTATATAGTAATAATAGCAGCAACCGTATATATAATAATAGTAAAATATAATAATAATAACAACATGTACACATGTATAAATATGTGTATATGTATAAATATGTGTATATAGGCTTATATATACTTTGAGTTTGCCGTTCACTCATGAACAACGCTGCATGAAATTCTCCACATGTGTTTGCAACAGAACAGAAATCTCCGAACCATTAAGTTGAGGTGTGGTACAACAGGCAGTCGTCAGTGTCTTCAACGTGTTTGTATGATTTTTTTACCCTGAGATATTTGTTTTCGTTTCTTTTTGCACTAGACATGTGTTAGAAACGTCACGTTACACGCTCACTTGGCCGTGGTGAATCTGGAGAATGTCTTGAGATTATCTGGACTTCAGTGCATGTCTGAAAGCAACTTTAGATTTTTCGGAACTAGAGGCAAATTTCAACATTATTGCTCACTGTTGTTTCATTTGTCTGCCTCCTCTCAGGGCTGGGGAGCTGAGTACCACCGACAGGACGTCACCAGCACACCCTGCTGGATCGAAGTGCACCTGCATGGACCCCTCCAGTGGCTGGACAAGGTCCTAACACAAATGGGTTCGCCTCTCAACCCCATCTCCTCTGTGTCCTAATGATGGACTTGTGGAGCTCGGGAGACCCTTTTTTTTACCTTCTACCCCCCTCAGTGATTTATAATTTAAGGTGGTCTTAACGGCTGAACTGTTTACACTTACTTTGGGAAGGGATGATGAAATCTGGCTGAAAATTCAACAGCAGCCAGAATCCAGTTGTCGAAACTGAGTAACATTACAAGCCGAGAAAGAGAGGAATAAGGAAATCCCAAGTAGCAGTAACGACATGGACACACTACTGCTTGACAATGTTACAACACCTGCAAGAATTGAGGGCTCTGTTGTCAAGCTTGAATCTGTCAAATGTTCATTTTTGCATCAAGTTCGGTTTTTCCTCAAATGATTTATTCTCTGTATGTGTAGTTTTAAGTGAAGCAGAACAGTTTCACTAGTCTGCCTTATGTCTGACTGATGAATTGGATTTTTAACGAACTCCTTTCTTACATTGTCGTCTCTGTGTCAGATATTTACGATGAAGACACAATTATGTTTACCATTAGGCTCAGATATAACAAATGCTTTCTTTTTATAGTCTCTACTGTTAGAAATGAACACTGAGCTACTGCCTTTTAAGAAAGTTATGTATGTCAACCTGATAGTTTTTATTGTTGGGAGATCAATCACTGAACAAGTATAACATGCCATAAGCTAACAACAGTGTGAATGTTGCATCTATTGCAATATAAGTAGTCATTAATGATATAACCAGACCGTGGACGACATCATTATTACTGATTCTTGTTTGTACTCTCATGTTCAAGTAAGAGTGACTGTATTTTACATACTCACTGTATTAACAATATTGTGCACTCGTGGATTTTTTGGAGGCATATTCAATTTTGGCGTGGGTACCAAGGCATTATGTTGATAGATAATTGACTTCATTAGCTCAATGAAATAAACAGGTTATTTGGTAACTGATTGTTTATTTTTCTGTCCTCAGCAGAAACCTGAGCGTTGGATGTAAATGTGATGAATCAACATGGTTATGTACATCACAGTAACCATTACACTTGGCATGTGTACAGATCTAAGCTGTGATATACTGTGTTAATGAAAGACTGGGGATGGATTTCCAACCCGTCAGCATTCACCAGCATTCAACACTGAACACTGGTCTACTTTTGATTATTCTTGTTTGAATAGCTGCTACGGATTTAATTGAACACCGATAATAGCTCTAGAATAATCTAACGTCACCATTGTCAACTCGCAAAAACATCACACTAAACAAATGATGCTTTTTTTTCAAACTGAAAATGTAAAATACATGTAGCTTACAGTATATTTCTGTTTGATGCATAGCTTTCATGACATTAATAAATCACAGTAATTTTTCCATCAATTTATTGCGTAAAATTATAACTCATGTCATGTCATGGCAAGACAGTGGATTTGCTGCTAGTCTTGAAATTTGTAATGCTTCCAGTACATTCAAATTTAAAGATCCTGCTGTGAGGAGGACCGTAATAATTACTTGAACCAAGGAGGTAATGTTTTTACCCCTTTCCATTAGTTGTTTGGTTTACATGTCTATTTGTAAACATTACACAAGAACTACTGGAGGGATTACCATAAAACTTGGTGGAATAGTGCGATGTGAGTCAGTGAAGATCTCATTCAATGTAGTTCCGGATCAGGGAAGAGAGTCAATACTTTTTTCACGTTGTATCATTCATTTTTTTTACATTTTCCTGACTTTCCTAGGTAATAATTTATGGTTTTGATGAAAATCACCAGTGTGGTCCAGTTGGCTGACATATATCAGTGTGCAGAATTTAGTGTAGTTTGAATGATCCTAACTATAATACAACTACTGAGCCCCGGCCGAGGTATTTACTCCCCTGAATGCCACTGACACTTTCCAGTTGAGATTGTCTTGTACAGAACAGTTCAACTTTAATCTAAGAGCTGTGTAACTTAGTATAAGACTAACTAACTACATGATGCCATAATTGTATGTATTCTTTGAGACAAGTACCAAACAGACTTTTCATGAACTCTATTTTTCATATTCACTGAAGTATTTTGAATATTTTTATTTTGAATTATCAGGCAAGTAAAAATGTATCTCTTTAAACCACCGATCTTGATAATTAATGATTATTAATCTCTTAATTAATTAAATTAAAATAATGAATTAATGGAATAAATCTAACTCTGGCCTCATTTCTATAATAAATTATGAAAGACCAGGCCTTTAATTGTTGAATAATAAATTCACTGCAATAACTAAGAGCATCAGAAACATAAAATATGCTTAAGTCATTTAAATCACTCGTAGTTCAAGAGACGCACGCTTGACTTGCTTTTGGATTAAGGGAATATTTTTTCTTCTGACGTTTTACTTTACATAACTTTGTCCACGTTAGTCTAAAGCATTATGACATGTCCCAGTGTGTACCGGTATTACTGCGTGTGGGCGTTATTCCCACAGTACAGTGTCATGTCAGCACTGGAACCAACAAGACAACTTCCTATTGGTCCACGTTTTTATTTACCGTAAACCTCCTAAAAATGGGGATCCCCTCAATTTAAAGACCCAATGCAACGAGTTACATTTACACACACTGCGCAACAAATACACGTTCAACATAAATATTAAGTCCTGAGTCAACACAAAGGACTGAGGATCTTTGTGCCTCTAACGGGGAACGCGTCACATTTCTCTTGCGCCATTTCCACCTCAGCAGCCGGATGTGAGGTGGCTCCCAATGAACAAGCCAAAGATAAACACGTAGCCAGACGAGCAGGGGCCACGGTACCGAATATTACAGAGAGGCCGCGGAGAAACCGGGCAAATGGAGTAGCCGGTGAGATCATAGCGAGAGCAGCAGCAGAGCCGACCCCGTCACACGAACACAGGAGCGAGTCGTCTGCAGACATCGAGTCGGTGAGTCCTGCTGGGAAGCTACCAGCTAGCATGCTAACGCGAGCTAACCCCAGCTAACTAACCTGATTACCTGTCTGTGGCAGTGAGGTGGTCCCCGGAGCACCGCGGGGTTGCCAGCGCAAACGAACAGCTACACGCGAAGCTGTTTGAGACGTTTGCGACAACCCTGCGTGTGCTGGCGCAAGTTTCTCTTTCTGTGAAAGCTGTCACAAGGTTAGTTGCGTTTCTGAGACTTAATTTCACCTCAGCAGCTGTAATGGTAGCGCGCTCAGTTAGCTGATAAAAGCTGCGTCTTCTCCAGGATGAAGGTAAACCCAGTGTTTGTTGCTTAACGAGGAGAAGACATTAGTGTTAGTTATTGCTTCAACAGCCGATGCAGTATGTCACACAGGAGGCAGCGATGCAGCAGTGCGACTGGACGAGATGCTAACCCTCTCTGTTGAAATGCATATTGTACATAAACAGGTTTTATCCTTGAAGTCGTGTTATTAAAATGTGCTCTCACAAAGCTCATTTCTAAAAGGCACTTGTGGCAGGTATTGACACTCAGGGATCCAGTCTCTGTAGTTCACCTGACACTTTCTTTAATGTGTTCAGACTAGATCATAATAATAATAATATATATATATAGCACTTCTCTACATAGTTACAAAGTGCCTCACAAATTAAAAGCACATAAGTAAAATACATTTAAATTAATCATAAAGCAGAGTCGTTTATGAAAAAATGTAAGCATGGCCACCTGTTACCTTAATAAGAGGTAGAATATCAGTATAAGTGTGGAATGCTGTGTGATAAACGTTTTTTTTAAGCTTCGCCGAATATCCTCGGGCAGCCCTGAAGAATTTCTGTCTGCTCACCATGTGTAGTTAACACTTGAAGACGAGTCTGGTTCATGTCAACCTGTGGAGTGAATCTTCACAGTCACGAAACAATGTTCAGCACCTTAAGAGATAGTTCACCCAAAAACGTAAAGTCACTCATTTCTAATTACCACTATGCTGATGGAGGGGTGTGACCCACCGTTAGAGATTCAGGGGTAAACAGCTTGGCAGTCAAATCCATTGAGTTCACTTCTTCAAACAGAAAACAAATATGAAAATGCCTCCCTTCTGCTCGTGTGGTTTCATACAAGTGTCTGTAAGCCCCGACATTCAGATTCAACTCGAAATGGCGTCTCCCCAAGGATTGCAAAACAAGTACTTTTGAATGGATGACTGACTGTTAGGCTTTCACAGATTTCTGACCATGTAGTTAACAGATAAAACATGGAAACTGTTTTTTTCTTTTCCACATCTGTCTCTATTTGCATGCTGCTCCTCTACATATGTTATCAGCTTTCACAAGCAACCTCCTGCTCCTCCTCTCACTTCATGTGTTTCCCCTCCACAGGATCTGTAGCCGAGTCCAAAATGGTACGATCAGCCTTGGTGACTGCCACCAGTCTGGTACTGACTGGGGCAGTGGTGGCACACGCTTACCTCCTCAAGCACCAGTTCTACCCGACTGTGGTCTACCTCACCAAAAGCAGCCCCAGCATGGCGGTAAGAGCAGGGCGAAAGTCAAATCTTGCTCTCGATTTAAGTTATTTGGACATTTTACCCCAAATAATATCTTATAAACGTGACAATGTTTCCCCCAAAAGGCATATCAGTTACATTGGGACAAATCAGAGTTTCCTGTGTGTTTGTTTCTGGTATCAGGTGTTGTACATCCAGGCCTTTGTGCTGGTGTTTCTGCTGGGAAAGTTCATGAGGAAGGTGTTTTTTGGTCAGCTAAGGGCCGCGGAAATGGAGGTAAAGTTCAGTTTTTATTTATTACTCACTTGACTCCTTGTAACACATGTTTGGATTTAATGCACAATACGTGTTGTGAATGACGGCAATGAATGAATCTGACTTGAAAACCTCTTCCTCCAGCACCTCATCGAGCGCTCCTGGTATGCCGTCACTGAGACCTGTCTGGCCTTCACTGTGTTCAGGGATGACTTCTCCCCCCGCTTCGTCGCCCTCTTCACCCTCCTCCTCTTCCTTAAGTGCTTCCACTGGCTGGCCGAGGACCGGGTGGACTTTGTGAGTGATGACAGAGAAACAACTTCCTCTTCGCACACAGTACCATGTATACTTCCTCCACCGTTCCTGTACGCCGTACACTGTGTAAATGTGGAAACACAGGATGGGGCCGATGGTGTGTGGCTAAGGCTGCACACCAGGAATGAACAAACACACAATGCTGCTGACTTTCAGTCACAGGTTGAGTACAAACGGCCGTAACTGTGCCGTGAGTTGGAGGAGTAATACAGTTAGAGCGAGTGAAACGTATAAGTGCCTGGTGAGGACGTTTTAAGTGAATGAAGCTTTATCTACTTTTGATAGATACACTGAATCAAACTGACACAGATCACGTGTTTCTTTGCGTCTGTTTTAGCGAATCATTGATAAAATTATTATTCAGAATCACAGATGTAACCTTTTTGGTATTGTTTGAATAATATCTATGTTTTGTTTATTGCTAGATGGAACGAAGTCCAAACATCTCCTGTGTTTTTCACTTGAGAGTATTGTGTAAGTACTTTTCCATGTCTGACATTATTCCTCCAGCCCTTCTCTCTTTGCATTTCTTTCTTTTTAACTTTCACTTCCTTATCTCTTTCTCTTTCATTTCCATTGATGCACTTATAAGACAAGTTTTCAAGCTGAGTGAAACTTCATGCAATCATTCTTTTTGCACATGAGGACAGGTGCATCAGAATAACAGACCATAACGGTTAGGGTTGATGGAAGTACTGATAGAATAGGCCATTTGATGAGATACAACTTTCTGTATTTGAATTCAGTGCAGCTGTTTATTTTGAGCAAATACAAAGGGAGTCTACACGTACAGGAGGTACTGCAGCCCCTCATCAGTGTTAATTGATGTTCTTTACTTTCTGCAGCTCTCATTGGACTGCTGGGTGTCCTGGACTTCCTGTTTGTCAACCATGCCTGTCAAAGCATCATTACAAGAGGAGCCTCAGTCCAGCTGGTTTTTGGATTCGAGGTTTGTTTAACCTGGTTTGAGATGAATTGAATATCTGATATTAGCTTTAAAAAAAAAAAGCAAATTCTAAATCATCCATTTCATAAGCTTTATCATTCACTTATTTGTGATAGTGATTCAATTTTACAACGGGCTTTACTTATCCTCAAAATCTGTCGTTCACATCTAGCGAGCAACAGATTAAAAACTGAAAAAACAAAAAGAATAGAAATATCTCATGATGGAAAAGCGGAGCCATACACTTAGTAGACAGTCTTTGGAAATAGTGTCTGAAAATGATTCAGAAGTTTGAGTTCAAAGTGTGATCCAGAGAGATTGAAGGCTTTTTTTTACAGTGGAATTGTGGCTCATACTTAAGTCGCATTACTTGTCTGAATATTTTAATCCTTTAGTTGTGTGTCTCTACATGGGTTCACTTGCTAATATGCATTCACAATGTTGTAAAATTCTAATACTGAATGAGGTTTGTCCCTTCTATTTTATCGTCAGTATGCCATCCTGCTGACTATGGTGCTGACGACCTTCATCAAGTACGTTCTGCACACCGCTGACCTACAGAGTGAGAATCCCTGGGACAATAAGGCCGTCTATATGCTCTATACTGAGCTATTCACAGGTAAGTGTATTCTACCTCGCACTGTGATGCTTTGTTCCTCCAGACGACCACACCCTCTGTGTGAAGTAAAAGATGAAATCACGTCGGCTGATGATGTTTAATATTTTATTCCAGGGTTCATCAAAGTGCTCCTGTACATCGCCTTCATGACCATCATGATAAAGGTTCACACCTTCCCTCTGTTTGCCATTCGCCCCATGTATCTGGCCATGAGGTGAGCAGCTCTATGACCTGTGTTTGTGTCAGAAGGTTTAGTACGTTGTTACTTCCACTAGTGATGTTTCTACTGCTGTATGTCAGTGTTTTGGTTTCTGATGTTAAAGGTCAGTGTGTCGACACAGGCTTTAATGTTTGTTATTGAAAGATCGGTCGTTTCCAAATCTTGAGGATGGAGTTTCATATTTTAAAATATATTTGATCACTCAATAAGTTGTTTGGAAAAAGATACATTATATTCAAAATAAACATTGAATTAAAATAAAGATCACATGTGAAGATCAAATTTCATTTTTTAAGGCCTGTTTTAAGTATTGTGTTGATTTGTGTCCCTGCCAGGCAATTCAAGAAAGCGGTAACAGATGCTATAATGTCTCGGAGAGCCATTCGCAACATGAACACACTGTGAGTAATGTTGAGCTTTTCCTAAAAAATGATTATATCACCATGCATCTTTCTTATTTATTTACAATACAGTGAGGTCCAGAAGTATGAGAGGACTTTCCAAATCATGCTTTCAGGCTTGGACCCCACTGCATTTTTTGTTTGGTAGAAACAAGGTCAAGTTAGATTTTAACTCTCATTTAATGATAAGAACTCTTACCTATTTGCAAATGAAGGTTTAATCTCTATTTAGTGTTAATGTTTTGAAGAGGATGGAGGAACATACACACACTGTTGTGCAGTAACTGGGACATGCTCTGACTCAAGAAGTAGCAAACCTGGGTAGTTGGTGCGCTGTACAGTGCATCAGTATATTTTACACATGTTACAACATGGGAAGTTGTCAGGATAGAACTGCAGCTCACTGTGTCTGTCCTGTCTGCGTGTGTTCAGATACCCTGATGCTACTCCTGAAGATCTGCTGGCTTCTGACAATGTTTGTATCATCTGTCGAGAGGAGATGGTCACTGGAGCCAAGAAACTTCCTTGTAATCACATTTTCCACTCCAGGTAAGGCCCTGGATGTCAGAAGTTGTCAGTGTGTCATTATTAAAGCTACTGAATTTAAAAGAAACCGAGTCAGATGTGGGAATTAAACAAGATTTGTTATATTTATTTACGTTACATTTTTTTTTATAATGTTATGTTGGCCTCCTCACCTTTTCCACAGCTGCTTGCGCTCCTGGTTCCAGCGCCAGCAGACCTGTCCCACCTGTCGAATGGACGTCCTCAGAGCTTCCAATAACAATCAGACTCCTGCCCCAGCCCAGGCCCCGCCCCCTGCCCCTGCAGCCCCTGCCAACGCGCCCGCAGCCCCGCCTGCTAATGGTAAGAGTCAAGACCAGTACACAGAAACACAACCCCAATGTTCCTAATGCTGGTTTTATGCCAACCTATCGCCAAATGATTAGCAGGGCAGAAGATTATGTTTGTTTTCTGTAACTAACTTCAGAATCAGATTTACTGTCACATCCATAATATACAGTCAACATACAAGGGAGCCAAATGCTTTTCTCCACAGTCTTACTTTAGAAAAACATAGAAACACATTTAAAAAAACAGAGAAATACACTAAATCCTTTGGAAAACCAACTTATTTGAAAAACTGATCAGGAGAAGCATCACTATCTTTCTCAAATCTGTACGGTCACTCCATGAAACAATAAACCAACTCAGTTCTCTACCGTTTCTTGGTTAGGTTAGTGAGCAGTCCTGGGATTATTATTATAATATCTGAGCAGCCTGTTAATTATGAGGCGCCCAGTGGTAGATACAAATTTCTAAGATTCTCTTTTGTTCTGTTTGCTCTCCAGTGGCTCCAGGCATGTTACCAGGCTTCCCACCTGGCATCTTCCCTTTCTGGGGTCCCTTCCCCGCAGGTCCTCCTCCTCCTGCTGCCGCGGCTGCAGCTGACGGCCCTGGTGCTACTGATGCTGCCCAAAGCAACCAGGCATCTGGTGAGGAGGATTCATCATTCTATCTCATCAGTTGTGTCCATTTAATTATCATCAAATCATTGTGATTCCATATCAATTATAATATGATGCCATGGCAGCTCATTGTGAATGTTTTGTGTCACTATCAACTCTAAGATCTACTGTTTGTGGATCATCCTTTTCTGACCGAAGTGTTTATCAGTATTGAACCAAAACTGTGTGACCCAGATGCATGTATTAATGCACTAGGTTCAATTTGTAACACCACACAACTTATGCATTTCTGTACTTTTCTTGTGTTTGCATCAGGTACCAGTCAGCCTTCATCATCTACTGCTGACGCCTCCACAGCAGCAGCTGCTCCAGGATCAGCAATGCCAGGCTTTCCTTTCTCCTTCCCTCCTCCTCCCTTCCCCTCCGCACCGTGGCTGCCCATGCCACCACCTCCTCCCTTTGGTAAGAACAAACACTTTTACGTTAAAGCGGAGGATGCGCTGCAGTGTAGTCTGGCTCGGTCACATGATCAACCTCTTCACTCTGTTAGTTATGTCCCTTCTCTACTAGTGAATGAGTCGTGATAATATTGTCAGCCTTTGTTTTAAGGAAGTCCTGAGTGTTACCATGGCAAAATACTATTATTTTTACACTGTGGACATGTATGACACATTAGTGTTCACTGTTGTTAGGAGTGTCAGTCAAGCAATCAGGAGCAAGTTGTAAATCACTTGAAGTCACTTGAAGTGATTGTTGATACAGCCGCAGACTGAGTGATTCATTGTGTTGGTTCATTTTATTCTGTAGAAAGGAGACAGAGGTGTCCTTAGGTTTGTGCTCCCCGTTCCTGTCCTTGTGCTTGGTGATGTGTAACTGAAATGATGTCATTTCCACTGGAGCGTGGCTTTGATTTGGCTGTTTGCTGCTCTTTACATCCTGATATCAGGGAATCAATGAAAAGCTTTTACAAAAAAAGAAGAAGCTCATACAATCATTTAATATGACTAGCATCAATAAAGGTGCTTATTTTTTTACATTGCTTATGATCCATTTGAGCACTTTCCTACCTGGGAATGACTCATGAGTAAACATGTACACTGTGATGCTGTGCTCCTCTTCTCAACTCTGTCACTTGCACGTGTTTGTTTGTTTTGGCCGAGCATCTGATTCCTGACTCTAACTTCTTAACTACAGTGACCACCCTGCATCTACATCTGCAAGATTCTCAACTCCAGTCAAGTAAATGTTATTCCTCTCCTGTAGTGTCCTCAATGCCGCCGCCTCCTCCGTCTCTGTCCCGGATGTCCGAGGAGGAGCTCCGGGAGCTGGAGGCTGAAGGCCGGCAGGGCCTCGAGGCCAGACTCCAGTGTCTCCAAAACATCCACACCCTGCTGGACGCCGCCATGCTCAACATCCACCACTACCTCAGCACCGTCGCCACCCTCACGTAACTACACCTCACTGATTCCTTCTGCTAAATTGTAGGCTTTATATTGAATTACTTTTATGTGTGAAGATTTTAGTTAGAAAGTGGAAACAAGTTGTCACAAGTTGATTCAATCTTGAGCAAATGCAATCAAAATTGCTCGTATGTCCCACTTTCTCGTGTCATTTTCAGTTGAATGCTTCATAGTATTTTTTTTCTGCCGTTTCTCCCACAGTCCACCTCGGGCTGGGGGCAGCACAGGAGAAGCCAGTGGGACAAACCTCTCTGCTTCATCTGCTTCATCTGCTGCAGCTGGCAGCAGCACAGCGAGTCACAGCCAGGAGACAGACTCAGGACCCAGCTGTGAGTAAACTGAGTGTGCAGCTACCAAGGCAACAACAACAACAAGCACTGAAAACCTTGATTTGATACGTCTTCCTTTTCAGCGGATCAGGTGAATGGTGCCACAGTCTCCTCTCAGGCCGCTGATTCCACCTCTGCTGCCTCGGAAACGGAAAGTAGAGAAAACATCGATGAAGAGTTGCTGGAGGATGAGGCCGAGGGCGGAGAACCGAACGCTGCCGAGCTGAGGCGCCGCCGTCTTCGTAAGCTGGAGACGGCGTCGTCGTCGTCGTCACCCCCTCCAGACAACTGATCTCTGTGTTGACTCGGACAAATCGTTCTGGACCAACAGGAACTGTGAGCCGATCGATCTTTGCTTCGGTTCTTCGCTGCCTCCGCGGCTCTCGCCTTCCACGGGCTCAGGTTTCTAACCGTGTCGAGATGGACTCAGGCTGCGGAGAGACGCAGTGACCTTTTAGTAAAGATTCTGTAATGCTTACCTGGACTGTTTCTGTGTCCGAAAGCAATAGCGCAATTTTGTTCCCATGACCTCCTAGAATGACCTCTGCAATAACAGCACTGCAGGCGTTTGTATGTGTAAAGCGGTGGAAGATGAAATCTCAAGTCAGTCCCAGATATTTGGTCGACGTGACAAGGAAGGTATTTGGATTTGTGTTTGCTAGTTTTACTGTCGGTGACGTATTTGCCTGCACTTTGATTTTTGTTTAATTCAGCTTTCTTTGGTATAACATTTGGACCCATTCACCACATCAACATGTTACATCGAACCAGGATCAGTGTCCGATCAAGTGGATTTCAATCGAGGGATCTTAATCATCTACTTCTTCTTTTCTTCAACATACATCAGTCTTCAGTTTCCTGGTTTGTCCACACTGCAGACGCTGTAACATACTGATTCATTTGAATGTGTACATACTGTATAGAGTTTTAATAGGATGATCTGTACATAATGCAGAATAAACTGTTGGACTGAAACCACAGTGGCACAGCAGACACATTTCTTTGTAGGTTCACAAACTGACTATAGAAGTGTGAAGCTCAGAAACTGGGTGCTCTTTGTGCAGGCTGCATGTGTCAATGCTGAAATGTTTCTAGTGAATTAAAGAATCGGTCTCTTCAATGTTACAAAATGCTTAGCAGGAAAAATAAAACCAGACAAGTGACTTGATTAAAAAGCGTTGGCCACAGGAGAGTTTAAGCGGTAGAAATTAATAAAATGCTAAATAAGAAGGATAAATAACAAAAGATTATTCCCAACAGCTTTCAGAAAGCAAAGAGGTATTAAGAGGAGATTTAAAAGAAGCTACAGACATCAGGTTACTTCAGATCCAGAAAAAGTCCAACCTTCCTAACTGGAGCTGACCTGTTTACCAAATTTATTATTTCTATATTCTCTACTTATTTAGCACCAATTTCCCTGCTCTGTCCAGCAAACGTGGATGAAGATAATTATTTAATTTGAAAAAAATAAAAAATAACAGGCCATTAAATAAAGCTTGACCAGGAATGCATTAAATAAATTGATTAGAAAAGTCTGCACCGTAAATCATAGAACTCTTAACATAAAAGCAATGGTTTGTATTACTTGTCCCAAAGCAAGTTTAAGATCATGTATGTGTCCTTATCGGTGTGCTTATTAATGGAAAACTTGCAGATTGGGTCTATTTAACATAAGTGGCATTTGTTTTGTAGTAAATGGGCTAAATCATGTAATAACACAAACGGCTTTTCCTGCAAACATGTTCTGCTTCACAATAGAGTGACCAAATTCACTTTTATTTGTTGTTGGTCACATGGTAAAAGCCATTCACGTGCTGAGGTCCAAGCCGCTGGTGACTGACTTGCTGTGAGGAAGCATTGTTCTTGTGAACAATTAAGGAGAATAACATTTAATTCTCAAATACAATTAAAAAGGTAGTGGCTACAAAATAAGTTAAACTTTCATCACAACGCAATTATACAAGACAGGGATAAGAATCAAAATCGATTTTGAAAATTTCAAATGAGAAAACTCTTTACAAAAGTGACAAACTAAAAGAACAGCAGACATGAAGATCATTTACAAGAAATCAAGGAAAAGAAAAGGCTGCTGACCTGATGATGATATATTAAGAAAAACTATTTTGCTGTAAACATAAAATGCTAAGAGATGGTTGGTTTGTATCCGTTTCCAGTACACTTGAAACAGTGTAAGAGAAAAGTTACCTTCATTTAACCTTCAGAAAAGCAGAGCCGTCTCATCAGTGTCAGTTGAGGGTTATCGTGTGCTGCGAGCTTATAAACTACATTAAGTTACATGTAGCAATTTATTAAGGAATGCTAATGAAGCTAAATTTGACATTTTAGGAATCTCCAGAGCAAATTTGGCTGGTCATTCTCAACACTGGAACAATGAATTCCTATTTCAAAAGAACAACTTGTGGCTAAACCTCAGCCTAACTTTCATAAAACGCTCACTGGGAGCAATATTTGGCCTTTCATGTCTTTACCGTACGAGCTCGTTCCCTTAGAGCAAAAAGAGAGTGTTCATTTCTTCTCCGTTCAAAAATCTACAAGGTGCATTTTCACTGGTGTCGATTTCCTGAGGTTTTCTGTGCAAAAACACTGCACACACAGGGAGTTGCTGCTGGCTGGTATCTGTGTGTGTTTATTTAGTCCATGCGATGAACACCACCACCTGGATCACGGTCAGGGGTCGGGATCAGTTCTGGGGGGTGGAGTAGAACGAGTGGTGCTGGTGGTTCAGGGCTGGAGGCTCGCTGGCAAACAGGAGAGGAGCGCTCTCCGCTCCGTACCAGCTGAAAAAGAAGAGAGAATGATGACAGATGTGTCCCCTGTGCAGCGAGTGAGGCAGCTGGTACAGCCTTCTGCAGCCAATCAGAGGACTGAGCCCATTTCTCTCTGGAGTCTGAAAGCATGAGACTAACCAAAGCCTGAAGATTACCACTTCTATCTTAAAATCTGCATGATGTGTCCTGCAGGCCATTTTTATTTTCATCATTATAGAAACTGTTGAGTATTTCCTGATTAGTTAATTCCTCATTTGGTCAATAATATGTCAGAGAATGGTTTCCTTTTTCCTTTTGGTTTTAGATAGACTTTAGAATTGATCAGTCTAATAAAAGATGAAAATGATCTGCAACAGTTTTGAAACGTTTTTTAAAAGCAAAAATGCCAACTCATAAGCAAAGTTTCCATTACAGTAACATGAAGAGAAACTATGTGACATGTGTCACATTGGCTCTAAGGCCAAATAGTGCCCTTATGAAACCACATTGTAATTCACCAGAGCCCAGATTTTTATGTGGACCTGCACTAAATTGCAGACATCATAAATATCAGTGCCCTAAACCTGATTTTTTTCAATATAATTAATTAATTATTTTTTTAGAAATTGGTTGAGTAGTTGTTTTTTTTCGTAATCCTGTTAACTATCAAAAAAAAACTAACTCAGACCGATAAGCAGTGAATAATCACAACAGAGATGTCAGAAGTGGAAAACCTCTCAAAAAAACATATACTTAAATTATCTATCAAATATAATCCTGTTTTGTCCCTTGTCTAACTGGTTACTCGACAGTTTGTCTTGCATGGTTTCAATAATCGTACCTAGTCTGCGGATGTGCACTTTGGGCCCATGGAACCGCCGTGTCGTCATCGCTGCCTTGAGGGTCATCAAAGAAATACGGACGAGGCAGGACCCTGCTGTTGATGACCCTGCTGCTGGCCTGGGACGATTAGAAAAAGAAAATGGGTTGAAAAGACATCTGCTGCTTCAACACATCCTGAATTGTGTTAGATGCACTACCTCCTGGGTGGGTTGGCGGACCCTGAAGATTAGGATGAGCAGGCTGGTTGGGAGCAGCTCCCACAAGAAGAGGATGGCCCCAAAGACCAGGTAGCCGCTGTCGCCCAGCTCACTATGCAGATCCGCCTACAAGCACACACACATTATCTACTGGTATTGACTGATAAGGATACCTTGAACTTGACCCAGGCTGTTAACTGGTCTGATGATTACCTGGTCAGAGACGTTGTACCAGTCAAAGTTGAATGACTCCACCTGGTAGTCCTGCGACAGGAGGAGGACTGTGAGGTTGTAGCAGGCTCGACTGGCGAACAACAAGATCACCGCTGCTCCCAGTGCTGCTGTGCGGCACACGGTGGTCCCCTGTTCAGACAGAAAACACTCTGTTAACCTGGAGTAGCATCAGAATTAATGGAGCGTGGGGGGGGGCTCTCCAATATTCAGGGAGTCTAAAGAAATGCATCAAGAGTGGTCAAAATAGATACAGCAGATAAGAAAAGTTTAATCTTAATCTCTATTATAGGTTTAAAAAATGCTGGAGGCTTCTTTCCCCAAAATTCAACTCAGCAAAGACCTGGTTGGCAGCCAAATATTTCAAACTTTAAACTTTCCGATTTTAACAAGGTTAAGTTATAAATGTGTCTTAGCTGAGATAACCTTGATAACATAAACCATTTTCAAACATGAACTCCTGAAAAAGTCCAGAAAACATGAAATCGATAAATTCTGCTTCTGAAGTGACACGTTTTTGCTTACAGCAGATCGACTACAGTATTGTCTGTTATCAACAACAGCTCTCTAATGACTTATTACCAAGTTGACATCTTTGTCAGCGTCTTCTACATGTGCTGATATATTTGCATTGTTTTGTTTTTAAATTTTTGATAAAACTATTCAAGAACCACAAAGGACAGAATACAACTGTCCTCACAGGATAAGAAAGATGCCTCATGAAGGATAATATTACAATAATGACAACAATTATAAATTTTAGATGTATACAAATAGGGGGGAGTGGCTCTAAAACTTTATAGCTGTGTTTCCTGAGTGCACGTTGCTCACCAGGTAGGGGCTGGTGGAGTGTGAGTGTTTGGTGAGGAGCAACAGCAGAGCAGCCAGCAGCACCGCATCCAGGATGAAGAGCGAGTCATTGAGTATGACTCGAACCAGGACCAGATTCCAGGTCCACGCCCACGACCCGCCTCGGTACCCGAGAGCCGCACAGACCACGTTGACAGAGAGGAAGATAACGTTTATAGTACCGTACACGCACTGTGCCATCCACCTGAGGAAGACGTGGGAGCCAGAGTGAAGCATGAGTTTGAGGCTATAAAGTGTTCAATAGTCTCAGTCAAGATCATAAGGGATCAAAAGTACAGTGTGATAATGTGTGACTTACAGTTTTCCGCCCCCTGTCGAGCTGCAACTCTCTCTCACTTTGAGCAACACCTGCAGTAATGAAAGTAAAAGCAAAAGGAATAACTCCGCTCAGGGATTATATGAGTCATCGCTTCAGTTTCTTCAGAATTTTTTTTCTGTTGATTTCTACCAGTGGATTCAAGAAAATAACCCTGCTCCCCTATCCACGGCCTTACCTGAGTAAAATACAGGTTGATAAGGCTGAGCGTGAAGAACTGCAGACAGACGGGGAAGCAGTAGAGCAGCCAGTAGACCACAACGGGAAGGTGGTTGGCCTCCAGGGCATTAACGAAGTAAAAGGAGAACAAGGTGGTGCGGAGGGCGGCCCACAGCAGGCAGAGGAACAGGAAGACGCTCTGGTAGCTCCATCTCTTGTGTCTGTAGAGGTGGCGCAGCCACAGCTGCACGTACACCACCAGGAAGAGCGCGGCGTACAGAGTGGTGTAGAGGATGGTGAAGCCGAGCTGCACTGACGGGGCCACGGCTGGACGGAGGGGAACCGGGGGCAGCAGGGTGGAGGAGGAGGGGGGAGGGCCGACTGTGACCGGCGCTTCCATTGGGTTACTGTCAGAGGCAAGTGTCCATCACCTCAGAAAAACTGCCTCACATTCTCCTCTCATCGTGAAAGGCTTACATGGGACATCTGAAAGTAAAAGCTAGAGAGTATTAATCTGTGGACGGCAAGAAAATTGGCCAACGTTTGTACCGAGGTGTAAATCCCCTTCAAATCTCTGTATACATATAAAACTTAATTTACAGCAGCATTAGTATTTCAGAAAACACTTAGTGAGAGGAACGGGCCTACCATTAATGATACTGTAACTACAACTTCACCTAAAGACTTACACTGTGAGATGACACACACACACACACACACACACACACACACACACACACACACACACACACACACACACACACACACACACACACACACACACACACACATGTCCTCAGGGGACATTAAATTGACTTATAATGAATCCTGGAGACTCACTGTAACCTTAACCATAGTTACAACATGCCTAACTCTAACCAGGACCTCAGGAAGGAGATTTTGCCTCACTAGGACTGAGCTTTGGTCCCCATGAGGACTACTGATCCTGAAGAGGACTACACACATACACACACACGCACACAAACACACTCCAGCTTCACACACACTGAGCTATAGACAGCTTCAGGGAACAATCAAATGAAAACATTGTGATACAGAGGGATGCCATTAGAGAGTCAAAGTGCTCATGTCCGCAGGGTGTATGTTGTTGACCTTTGAACCTCAGTAATAATCCGCAGGTCTATGCTCTTTGGAACATAAACAACCGACCACTGCTCCGTTGAACTGAGCTAACTAAGCAAACTGGGACCAACTATCTCCATGACTGTGGGGTTGAACTGGCTAAAGCTGTCCCTCCGTGGCTGCCCACAGGGACACACACGGTGGAAGTCGCTGTCAGTGATCATTAAAGGACGGGGACTGACCTGATTCGCAGCGGACATGAAGCTCCGGGTTGACGCAGACAAAACAGCCGATGCTAATCCGTGTCTCTTCCGGGTGTGGGCCGAGTGGGCGGTTCTTCCGTTTGGATTCTCCCCGCCAATCAGCGACGGAAGGAAATCGCGGTTTCTTCAAGCCGTTGTTTACAAGCTCAGAGTCACACGGCGCGTGCACATAGCATCGGAGGCTCCGGTTGTTTCCAGCACGGAGGTGTTCGGTAGTGACCAGCTGCCAGACGCCAGACGCCGTTTCGGTCCCCCGCAGCTCGGCGCGCAGCCCCGTCCTCCTCCCCGCACACTAACGCTCTCGCTCGGTTCTTCCTCGCGCTCCGGTCCAGTCTCGTCACGGACGTGCTGCATTGTTAAAGTTGTCCAACATGCCCATGCTGCTGCGCTCCAGAAGGTCCATCCGGCCCGGCGGCGGGGCGGTGGAGCCTGAGGGACCGGACACCACACCGGTTACAGCACGCAGAAGCTCGACCCGCCTGCCCGGGAGAACTACGTACGAGGTGGGTACTGTATTACTCAGCCTTTCCTCTCCCTCCTCTTCCTCCTCTTCCTCCACTGACTGCGCTGAACTTCGCTGTCGGCCACGTAGCTGGCTCTCGAACGTTAACTGCAGCCACGATAGCTGGCTAACCGGAGAAGAAGCACTCCAGGAAGGATTACATGGACACGGAGCTGCTTAGCCTGCCGTGTATTCACTACTAATACCACTTTAACTCGTTTAATGTGTGTTAGCTGGTTAGCATAACTGCCGAGTGAAAACAATAGAGCGACCCTCTGCGCACAGCTCAAACTTCTCACCTAGCGAGTGATTGCATCATGGTGAGTTGTCTCTTCACGCCGTTTCTTTGTCATGGTAATTAACCGTTCAATCACATGGACGTTGTATGAATTGTGCCATGTGAATGGTTTCTACATGGCTGCGTATGTACTGCTTTGTTACAACGCTGCCTGCTCCGTTATTCACCGTGCTAATGTCTGTGGTCCCGGCAGGAGTCCAATGACTCAGAGCCCGAGTCTGTTCAGAGCCAAGCGATGGAGACAGACCTCAGTCCCCCGGCCGAAGAGGACGAAGATGTCACGGAGGTAAGCTCTCATTCAAACTCGCACTCCTCCGCCTGGAATGTTGATCTTATTTTGGCAGGGAAATCGCAGCCTGCGCGTAATGCACATGGGTGCGGCCGTCATTTATTTATACAGTGCAGCACTGAAGTGAGAGAAATAATTAACAGGCTCTATTATGATTCTCAACAAAATTACAATAAAAAATGGAATACGAATTTGGATTAATTTACTGGATTGTACTGTATTTCTTTGAAGATACTTTATTTATAAACAATAAACTGGCAACCTTTTAACATCCTCAGTATGTTAAAATGCAGCAATAAAATAAATGTCTTGATCAATATAACACTATTCATCTGCCCCAGGACAGGTCTACATGTACACTGAGTACTGACCTGTAGTGTGTGTGCGTGCGCGTGTGTGTGTGTGTCTCGTACGTGATTGTCTATCTTTTTGTTATGGCTGTAAAAAAGTAAAGCTTTTTAAGATAATGACATTTCAAGGCCAAAATAAATGTTATTTCTGTGTTTATATATTGGCCAATATTTGTTTTAATCATTATCATATAGGGCTTGGTAATAAAACAATATCCATGCATATCATTACAATTTCCATCAATGTGCAATACAAGTCCATTATATATCTAAATAATGTATATGCATTGTGTAAGCTCAGTGAAGATGTATATGATAATTGAATTACCTCAAATTTGTAAATGTTTTGCTGTTTATCAAGGGTTTGTCATTGTCTCCTCATAAAGTAGAATTTAAAATCGCAACCTTCACATTTGTCATGATAATTATCGATATTGACCGATAGGAACATTTTTAATCTTCATATATTTTTGGGCCTTATCAACCAGCCCTATTATCATATCATGTAAAATAGTTTTTTTTAGTAATCCCCATCTCAGTGGCTTGATTCAGTCCTGTCTCTGAGCTCTGCAGGCCGCTCCTTTAACATTATGGTTTCGGGTTTTGCTCTGATATGCCTTGTCAGCAGTGATACTTAATATCGAGAGAAGAGAGCAGCATCATTTCCAAAGCATGTAAATCCATGTAAATTTACCACATGGGAACTCTATCAAAGGTGAAATACACCTGGTAGAGCTGCTGCCTCTTTGGGGCTCTGCCTCACGCAGGCATCTGGGTTCGTTTCTGACCCGCGGCCATGTATGCATGATCTCCTCCCCCACTCTGTCCTATCTTTTTTTTATATAAAGGGTGATAAAAATCCCCAAAAAACACATTAAAAAAATTAAAAAAGGTGAAATAATACAATTCCAGCCTGATGCATATCATTTGACAACTGCTTTAAGCAGACACGTTGGTGTGAGCTAACAGGTTTGCAGATAATTAACAATAACTTGTAAAACATAAAATGCACAATATGTTTAGGGTAAATGTCGGGATTTAGTCAATATTACAGACACAAGAAAAGTTTGAGGTGTCACTTTTAAGAATTTTTTTTTCTTAATGGATAAAAGCATATAAGTATATACAAGGTCTAAAATGTGTTTTGACATATATTGATATCTTTAAAAAGAAAACAAAACTATACAAGATTAAAATAATATAGACAATGTAAACATACAGTGTACCAGGATTCTAAAGACATTGAATTTTACAAATAGCAAATGGGTATTTCTTATAATGTATTCATTTTCCATTTTTGATTGCTCCCCCTTATTAGGGCCCAAGCCCTGGCCCTGTAGAAATTGTAATTATTTGTCTTATTATTAATCCAGAATTGAATTATATTCTGGAGTAATTTGAAATGTGAATGCGCGCCCAGCCCTCCATCATTAGTATCAGTCCTCGAAGGTCTCTTTGATGTCTTAGATGTGGCAAAGGTGACAGGTTTACACGATCTATAGAGACACACTCGTGTTGGCAACAGGAAGTAAGCCTGGTTTTACAACGTAAATTAGATTTACACATCTTTCACGGTTTGGTTTGCACTTTCCCCTGGTCCCCAACCACTCTCTCAGGTCCGAGTTTGCAAGTGCTCCAGCCCACACAGTTCTGTTCCCAGTCCTAGTGGGTGTATGCATCTTCTCCTTTACTTTTTTTCATGAATACATTTTTCCACATGTAGCATATATGGAATGACACAGAAATTAGAATATACACATCATATTTATGCTGAAAGAGGTCCTATGAAAGGTTTTGTTCTTTCTCTAATCAGGATCTCAAAGGTTGCAGTGTTGTGCTGAACCGTCTTCAGGAGGACGACAAGGCTGATACTATCGATTTTGAGGAGAAAGAAGACATGAACCGTAAAGGTGGAAAACCTGTCTCTCGAATTCCTACCTACCATAAACGACCTCCTGGAGCAAGCCAGGCCTCGGAGCTGCCTGTTCTTAAAAAGGAAACCCCTGTCCATGCAGCTCAGCCTCATGAGAAAGCTGGATTTGAAAGGACAGAGGCTTCAAAGGCCAATCCACTGGATGTCAGAGAAAGGGCACTACCCCTGCCATCAGTCCGAGTCCCCAAAATTGGCCTTGAAGCCCACTCTCCATTGACCAGTGGTGAACAAGTTGCTGGGACAGCTCACAGATCCACAATTACTACACCCAAGAGCTGGGCTTTGTCTGGGTCCATTCATACCCCTCTCTTGATTGCAAGCCCCAGGCCTGCAATCAGACCAGAGCAAGGGTCAGAGCAGAATTTACCAGAGGAAGACAACAGCAAAACCTCAGAAGAAGAATTTGACAACCCACCAGATGTCCCTGTAAGTCAGCTTTTACACCAGGGCTTCCTCAGCCCAAAGTTACAAGATGACCCGGCAGAGGAATGTGATGTTGTGTATGAAGAGGGGATTACAGTCACTGCCTCTGAAGACACCACAACATCTGAGTATTCAGATAGTGCTCTCACAGCTGAGGTCAGCCAAGTGGATTATATAATTGATGAAGAGCCTCCCTGGGAAAAGGAGCCCATGAACAAACTTGAGTCCCAGGCCAGTAGATCCTCATCAGATGCCAAAACAGAGCAGGTTTTGACACATGAAAAGTCTGAGCTCAACAGTTCAGAGGAGGTGAAGGAACAACCTGAACCACAGATAGTCCAGTCGGAGTTTTCAAAACTTGAAAAGAAAATTGGATCCAACTCTCCTGTGGCCGCAGAGACGCCTGAAGCTAAAGTCTCATCAACAAAGTCACCAAAGGTGAGTCATGTTGCTGTACTTGAATATATTCTATTGATATCAGTCATGCTTTAGTTTCAACAGACAGCAGCTGTTTTCACATTTGTCTGTATAATTGGGTCTGGATATTGTCTGGAGTTGCTTTTCCACACTTGGAGTACACAACCAGAGAGGCCAGATGTGTTCACACCTTCTGGGAATACTCTGTTTGGTGTAGGCAAGGGTCAGGTCCAGATAGATAGAGCATATAGGAGCCAGGAGATTTTATCAAAACACTCGCTCACTTTGAACTCGTCGAAGAGTGAGCAAATCTATTCACGCTCAGTCAGATATCACGAGGACATTTGGGAGTAAGGGCTGCACAGACCACTCGACTTGTCAACACATCATTGTAGACTAGTTGTTCATTTGAGATTTAAAGTGGTGCAGTAATAAAGTAGAGAAGCACCTACTCTAACACTTTTGCGTATTACACCAGTGGCAAGACGTGAGGACCCAATGGGATTTAGGGATGCATACTCCAGGTTTAACTATCCAATAGGATGCGAACACCAAAGAGTGACAGCAATTCAAGCCTTTCGTGGATGTGCTGTTAGAATTGGGGATGCGGGGTGAGGGAGATATACTGGGATGCTGTTTGAGACATCTTCAGACTTGTAGGGGGAAATTGCTCATGTTACTCTATTGGCGTCAGTATATTATCTCACGCTCTGGTCTCCTTGATGCATCAAGTCTAAATTCACTATTCTGCATAAGACATCAGCTGCTGCCTGAGTTTTCCTTTCACCAGCTTCCAGAAGACCTTCATCAATAAATCAGTAATCGTGAATGCCCTTCTAGGGAGCTGATAGGGCAAAGTGTGTTTAATGTCCACTTCAACTGATATAGACATTTGTGTTCACACATACAGCTCCTCCAGGTCATGTCTAGAAAAGCTCAGGGTCGCAGTGCATGTGTGAAAGATTCAGTCACATATAGTGGAATTTCACCACACCCTGCAGTAATAGCTGTGGTATGTAACAGAATCCCAAGCTGCTTCCCAGTCTCTTGTTAACAATGAGATTGCAACTTCACAGATTATATGTTGGAAGTACATTTTTTATTTCGTCATTCTGCAGAGCTCTGGACGCTCCTGTTTCATCCACTTCTTCCTGCCCACCACCCTGCTGCTTCTGGGAGGGTTCGGTGCGCACGTTTGGCACTACGGGCTTCCCACGTCCATGGCCCATCTTACGGCTCAGATGGAGCTGCACTGGCTGGAGGGCTTTGGATTGTTCCCCAAGCCTTGCAGCACTGATTGTCGGTAAGAAATAACAACAAAGTGTCAATCTTTCTGTCCTATTTTAGCTGTTGAAGACTGTGATATTCACATTATCAGAACTCTTGAGAAACCTACTCTGAAAATCTTGAGAGTTGAACTGCTTCCTGGATTGAGAGTGGTGTACACATATTGTAACTTAAATCTGCCTCTCCCTTGTTCAGAGTGCATCTGGTGGAGAGCATCCCGGATGGTCTGTACCTGTCTTCCCCCTCGTCCAGACAGAGCATCGCAGACAGCTGGATGCACCTGCTGCACAGGTCCAACAGCTCGGTCCACATCGCTGCTTTCTACTTCACACTACGAGGCAACGATTCAGAGTCCGCCGGCTCTACTGACTCTCAGGTCGGCACAGCGGCAGGCCACAGTCTCAACTCATGACCTTGACCTGTATATGTAGTGACTGTACTGACTTATTTTAATGTGCATGTTTGGCAGGGACGGAGGGTGTTTGACCACTTGAAACATCTTCAGTCTAAAGGTGTCAAACTCCAGATTGCTGTCAACGGCCCCCAGACATCAACCCGAGACACATCAGAGCTGACTGCAGCAGGTACTACTTCTTATGAGAAGAACCCTGTTCACACCTGGCATTCACATCTGTCTTATGTGATCCAAACACATATGGACAGGTCACTCACTCACTCACTCACAGACACATCCTGATTTGGTCTTGGCAAACCGAATAGAAGAATGTGTATTTGCATATTAAAGCTAATGAAACCTGATCCCTGTTGGTAACAGGAGACACATTCTAATTCCAGGTGTGAACTGACAAACTACAAACTCTCCACATTGGATCAGTCAAGACAGATTGTAAATGTCAAATATGAACAGCCCAATATGTAGCATATTCCTGGTAACTGAGACTCCACTGATCACGTTTTAACATCGGCAGATTTATGATGCAACCTTAGTTGGTGCATTAATCTAATTCAGTATTAAAATGTCTACTTAATAGTATTGGTATTCAAACTAAGCAAAAATATCTGGGGAATGTGTGTATGGCATGTTTAAAACTCTTTGGATTGACCCATTGCAGGGGCAGAAGTCAGAGAAGTGGACCTCAAAGCTGTGACTGGAGGCATCGTCCACACAAAGCTGTGGGTCGTGGATCAAACGCACTTCTACCTGGGCAGTGCCAACATGGACTGGCGCTCTCTCAGTGAGGTAAGAACTTAACTATGGTTTAAGTCTGTCGTCCTACAACCTTTTGCATTAGGGATACTTGAGTCACTGTCTTCTTACAGATCCTATTACTGTCCAGTAGATTCATAGAGCTGATATCCCAGTGTAGGTAATAGCAACAGTCATTTTGATTTGGACTGTCTAAAGCAACAAACCTCTAAACAGCTGACACTAAGTGTTTCCACAGTGAGACAGCAGATTTCAGTTTAGCCTCAGCCTGATGCTGCACTACTCTGTAATAGACTTTGAAGGAGGGAGGCACAATTTATAATGTAATTAAATGTTGGACTTTGCAGTATCCGATTGTTACTGACATGCAAATTGGAAGTAACTTATATTATTACTGTTGTTAATTGTATCTTAAAATAGCTTACTATTGTTATTATTAAGTAGAAGTGAAAGACAATTTGTGTCAGGTTCAAATCCTCAAATGCATTCAAAGAGTTTTGTTTCAAATGATGGATAAATTAATGTGATGGATTTTCCTGATCTTCTAAAAGAACCAGAATCAATAGTACAACATAACTGCACTGCTTGTAGATCAGCATGATTCAGCTAATTCCTCCCAATGACTAAGTAGATATTCTCCCTGGATCAGACCTCAGAAGATCCCCTCACACAAACACAGAACTAATTGTGACTGGTGCAGGATGAACCCATTTGTTGTTGTTTGTTGAACCAAGGTGAAGGAGGTGGGTCTGTTAGTGGAGGATTGTAGCTGCCTGGCTCAGGATGCGTTACGAATCTTTGGCGTGTACTGGAGCATTGGTGCTGTGCCCAGTCGATCCCTGCCCCCGTACTGGCCTGCGCGCCTCTCCGCCCTGTCCAGCGCCCAGAATCCTCTGCATCTGAAGTTCAATGGAGTACCTGCTCAAGTCTACCTGTCTGTAAGTTAATACAAATAAGCTTCCTTGAAAGGATTACTTTTACATCTTTATCGAACTGGTATTAGTCCTGTCACTGGCGAAATGCAAGGGGCTGGACTGACACAAACAAATCAAATACTGTTTCGTTCCTGATCCACCAATCAAAGAGGAGTGTTATCATTTGAACGCGAGTTGCACGTACGCCTCTGAGTATAAAAGTAACTGCAGGCATGGTCAGCGCTCACCCTCACTGAGACCATACCCTGCAGAGTTTGTGCGATTGCTCTTGTTTCCTCTATAATTCAGATATACATTGCTTTATAAACAGTCTTTTTAAAGACTCACTGCTTCCTTAGTAATACCTTCCTGCACTGGCAGCAGGCCTATTCGTAGCCTAATCTAAGGAGTAATTTGCTCCACCGTCTTTTTAGGAAAGCTCATAGCCCCAAGAGCTAGCCTTCTAGCTAGCTAACTTCTTCCAACTGCAGCTAGCCCTTTTCTCCTTGACACCTACCTTTACATCTTCAATCATCCACTGTGTTGCAACAAATAAAACACCAGCACTTGAATACTATTCTGTGCTGTCCCTGTCTACATTGTGTACTGTTCGTTTTGTTAGAAACCATTGCCTAGCAAGGCCTTATTCATTATTTGTGTGCAAGTCTCTCACAGCCACACATACAAACACACTCACAAAACCACAACGTTGCAATTAGAACTTTATTAACATCTTACACACTGTATCAGCAAACAAACACAACTGTGGACAAGTTTCTGATTCGTAAAAGTCAGGCAACCGATGCGCCAGTTGCGAAGAAGCAACTACCTGTAACCAGCTTTGGGGGGGTCCAGCTTGCAAAAGTTTGAGAACCCCTGGTTTAGACTGACGGTATTTTTCACAACGAACTCTGAATTTGTTCCATTTGTATTATATTTGAAATAAATTCTTGTCTGATTAGAAGATATTATAAAGCAGTGTTTAGCTCATTATATGTCATATGAACCCTAATTTAAGTTCAGGTATAATGGCTTATTGTCTCAAAGTTTAATTAAAACCTTATTCCTAATTACTGGAATTTGTAGGTAATCAGTCTTCATGTGCATCAAGACAGTCTGAATACATCTTGATGTGGCCTCTCAGGTGTTTCTAAGTTTCATCGTGGTATTTTAACATTTTCCCTAATTAAGCAAAGTCATCAGAGGGTAATTACACCACCACTGAAGGGCTGTAAAAGATTCCTGTTCCTCCGCCTCTTCACTCCCATGATCCTCACTGCTCATTCTGTGATCCTACAGAGTGCCCCTCCACAAATCTCAGCCCGTGGCCGCTCGGACGATCTCGCCACCATCTTGTCTGTCATCAGGGATGCCCAGAAGTTTGTTTACATCTCCGTCATGGACTACCTTCCTCTCTCTCAGTTCACAGAACCAATCAGGTACACTCAGAGCCACCAGTATATACAACTGCACTGTAAAAATCCTGATAAATCACCATCAGACATGCAGCTGAATATGAACATAAACATATGACATAGTCTGGTAGAGGAAGATTTATCAAGATGTGACAGCACTGGACCCTGTTGGCTGAGTAAGCAACTACTCTTATAAGAATATAGCATACCTGCTGAATTGAACCTTTTGAATGAAAATGTGATCAACTTGACTAACCAGAAGAGTTTAGTGGTGTCCAAAGTTCGTCCATGGCTTGGAGAACATGCCTTCATGCACCACAGACATACTTTACATTTATTTACATATATTTACATATATAGACTTTCCTCTGCAAAGCTTCCCCTGCTGAAGAGTTGAAGTTGTGCTCTGTTCTCTTGCTCTCAGGTACTGGCCCGCCATCGACACAGCTCTGCGTGGTGCAGCCTGCACCAGAGGGGTACAGGTCAGACTCATGATCAGCTGCTGGGAACACTCGCCCGCCTCCATGTTCATCTTCCTGCAGTCCCTGCTGGTGCTCAACAAACCACCACTGAAATGTGACATTGACATAGTATGTCTGGAGATTTGAATTTCTTAGATGGCGAAAACATATTGAACTGAGCAGAATGATGCTGAATCCTGAACTTGTCTTTATCGTTGTGACTTTGCAGAAAATCTTCACAGTGCCTTCAACAGCGGAGCAGAAGGCCATCCCCTTCGCTCGAGTCAATCACGCCAAGTTCATGGTCACAGACAGAGTAGTCTATATAGGTAGGTTATTATCTCTGAACTCACCTTTCAAACATAATTATCCACTGACAGATTCACAGGGGGAAAAGTCATCCCTCATGAACTTCATCTGAAGTACGCAGAGGAATCTGCTAATGTGGCAGAAATATCACAACTTTTTTCAGTGCAGATCAGCTTTTATTCACATCATATTATTTATAAATTTGATGTAAAACAGACTGAAATATAAAAAATTATATACAAAAATATACATATGGTTATTATTCAATTCTACACACAATTTTCTAAATAAAGATCTAGTTATAATAATAATCAACTTCATATAACGCTTTTCTCAATGAAGTTCCAAAGTACTTCTATCATCATCTAAGATGAGCAAGAGTAAGAAAATCATTTAACAAAACAGAGGAGAAAAAATGAAAATATAACACACTGTATTCAAGTAAATATAAAGCTTTCAGATAATTGTTGTCAGTGACTTCCCCCTCCTGTGATAGTCCCACAGTGATGAGTGTTTGTGTCCACAGGGACGTCCAACTGGTCAGAGAACTACTTCAGTCAAACTGCTGGTGTGGGTCTGGTTGTGAACCAGACGGGCTCAGTGGTTGGGAAGGCCCAGCAGACGCTGCAGAGCCAAGCAGAGGAGCTCTTCCTCAGAGACTGGAGGTCTCCGTACGCCAGCACGCTCTCTGTCGACAGCGTGGACGTCTGCCCTCATGGCCGACACTGACGGTTTGCTGTTCAACAATGTTGAGAATTAAGATGAGCATCTCGCTTGTTCCTGTTTCTTGGGCTGTAAATAACTATTCTGATAGTCGAATACTCTATTGATTATTAAATGATTAATCGACTTATAGGATTATGAATGACACGTGCTGATACTAAAAATAAATTAAAAATCAGGTATCCATTCTTTCTGTTAACAAAAGGACAAGGAAAGTATCAGCAATAAAAACATCAACAAACGAAACTTCAGTCTTCTCTGGACTGCATAATTGTGATTAAAAAAAGACCTTGGTCAGGCAATAGGATAACATCACGCTTTTAAAACTCATTAAAAAATAGTTAAACCAAATTTTTGGAATGGATTCTGGAATCCTGCACACAGGTATATACGTTTATATAGCAAGCTAGATAACAGGCTATCTTAGCGAATCTATGTCACGCTGTCTAACGTGCCTCCTCTTCAAATGCTCGTGTCCTGCTTCCATGGAGAGCAGGTCCGCCTTACAAATACAGCAGGTAGATTTTTTCAGGAAGCGAGATGGCTCACACCTCAGCTACTTCCAGCACCTCCGTTAAAACCAAGTTTAGTTCAGCTGCACGGCACAAAAAAACAAGCGCTATGACGTAACCAATGAATCATCAATGATTTCATTCGTCGGCGACTATTTAATAGTCAATACGTCGATAAATCGCTGCACCCTTACCTGTCACTTGAATTTTATTTTGCTTGTGCAGAAATCAGCTGGCTGTACTGTGTGAACATACATGTTGTTCATGTTGTGGCTGTTTCCTGACTTGCTTGCCTCTCTGTATATATTTGCAATTCTATATTTAGTTTCAGAACATGCTATTTTTGTATTCTCTGTAAGCTTGACAATTTTTTTTTATCTGAGCTGCGGCGCGGGGGAACTGGCTCTGTGCAATTTATTTCTATGCCTGGAGCATTTTGTATGTTTTCCTTTTAAAATGTTGGTGCCCAGCTTTAACACTCTCATGCAGGAAATTAAACATTTCAAGAGGTGCATACACCATAGCCATGTTTAATCTGCTGAAGCCATTTGTTCCTTAACGTTAGTCCAACAGTACAACCATATTGTAAATAGTGGCAATCTTATATTTCAGACTGATAACTGGCTCCCAAACAAATCTAATTTGAGCGTTAGCCACTGCAGGCAGAAATGGACTTGTGCTTTGTTTGTTATTGAAATCATGTGGATTTGAAAGAATCATTCATTCAGTTGGAATCTGTTTTACTGTAATGATAATTGCTGTGTTGCTTCTTTTGTTCACGTTTGCTGGAAGTTTATAGTTTGTAGAAATCAAACCGGCTCCTCAGCAAGTGATCTTTGAAAGCATCTTGATGCACTATGAATGGGACTCTTGATGAAGTCCAACATTCTCCTTGACAAACCACATTTAAACTCACTGCATCCAGGTTTCTTTCAAAAAGATCCGTAAGTTATTCTCAGAGAAAATCAAGGAAAATGTTGAAGAAAGAGAAAAGTAATTCCTGGCTCTGCACCTAAATTGAATCAGTTTGTTTCTGAGCCGCACCACATCCTTTCATATCACATCCTTTCACCAAGTTTTTGTGTAATTCTGTTTAAAAACAAAGAAACAACAAACGGGCAGTAGTGAAAAAACATGACATCCTTGGCGAAGGTGATAAAATCTGCCCAGCTGGACATCTTTGACAGCTTCATCGACGACAAAATAAACAAGATGTTTATTTATTGAAGGGACAGTCAGGATTTGTATAAGGGATGCTTGACCAAAATTGTATCAACCTCTCCTGGTATCTAGCTGTTACATTTATTTTATTTTCATTGTGAACTTCAGATACTGGTCTGACTCCACTGATGACAATGGTGAATGGGATTCTATTTTTATTTTTATTTTGAAATGCTGTATGCAGATAAAGCTCCCAATGACAAAGCTAGCATGCTACGTGTGTTAAGCGAACATAATGCTTGTTTAATGTTAGCATGCTAACATTTGGTAGCTGGCAAAGTACATCGGAGGCTGCTGGTAATTTGAAAAACTGATTGTTTTCAATGTGCTTTTTCCAGTAAAGGGAACAGTTTCATCATTAAACATTCTTCAAGTGAAATATTCTCATTCATTGAAAAATACATGATCTAATACACAAATGTTTCTTTAAATGTGAATGGACTGTTTACATCGTGCTTTTCTCTTTTAATTGACCACTCAGTGTTTTACAATGCACGTCACATCCACCCAGAACTTTTTCAATCGCCCATGATGCATTGGTGGAAGAGCCGTCAGGGTTCAGTGCCTTGCCACGGGAAACTTGGGCACGCAGACCACTCCACACTTATGTAAGTTGCATCCTGGTCAACTTCTGACCCCAAACTGCGATGTCATGAAATGAGGCTCCTCCAAATAAAACACGTGAGAGCCCCCCCCCTTGTTAGGATATCTCAAGTTGGACCAAAGTTGATATGGGTGCATCTATTTCCTATTTCTTGATTATAACTGTAGCCAAAGCTTATAGCTGAAACG